>NC_034191.2:45940173-46240173 GCF_002021735.2 Oncorhynchus kisutch | reverse complement strand
CACATCTTTTGAGGGTGCATGTTAATTTTTCCAGCATTTTGTTTCGCATTTCCTTGCTGCTACTAAAAGATACTCCAATCCTCTCCACTTAAATTGATAGATTATGTTCACAGGAACAATACCTAGGAGATGACACGGGTTGAATAATACCTGTGATGCCCTTTCAAACCAAAAGGGCTGGATTTTTGGACATTGCCAAAACATATGATGAAGTACCCATTTGTCCACACTGCCTCCAACACGTAGCGGACATTCCTTTCTTAATTTTATTAAGTTTATCAGGGCTCATTAAAAAACTATGTAGTACTTTGAATTGAAACTCCCTTGTTCGGTTACTTGTGGCTTTATATAGTCATTTCCATACATTCCCCCAACTCATCTGATATCTGCACCTGTAATTGCACCTGCCATGGCTTCCTAAGATTACCTAAAGATAATATTAGCATTTTAAGGATATTGTGATCCAAATTTGAAACGGCTCCAATGGTTTACAGTAATTAAATCATCTCGTCAATAGGAGTAATCGGCTCACTTATTTTTTTTTTTTTTTTTTTTGTAACAATCCGTTTTTAACAATACATTTCCTTACTCGCAATAAAATCACAGTATCAAATCGCAATACAGTGGGGGCAAAAAAGTATTTAGTCAGCCACCAATTGTGCAAGCTCTCCCACTTAAAAAGATGAGAGGCCTGTAATTTTCATCATAGGTACACTTCAACTATGACAGACAAAATGAGGGGAAAATCCAGAATATCACATTGTAGGATTTTTAATGAATTTATTTGCAAATTATGGTGGAAAAATAGTTAAGTACTTATTACCCAGATTTGTGTCACCGTGTTAATCTTTGTGTCCTGTTTGGTAGTTGAACAAGAAGACTGGCTTGCCCATGATCAACCTGTACTCTGACAAGGCTACTGGAAGACTGAAGGGAGAGGCCACTGTCTCATTTGATGATCCACCTTCTGCCAAAGCAGCCATTGAGTGGTTTGACGGTAAGGATGTACTCTCTCTTCCTGTGCACGTATGCTGTCTACAGTTCTTCTGTTCCATTCTAATCTGTCAATTTTCTTCTAGGCAAAGAATTCCAAGGGAAACCCCTCAAAGTGTCTTTTGCCACCCGAAGAGCCGAGTTCACGCAGAGGGGTGGCGGTGCAGCAGGAGGAGGAGGAGGAAGGGGAGGAGGAGGTATGTTTCATTCACTTTTGGTTGACAAGCATTCAAATGTTGCTGCAACTTCCTGTGGGTGATTTTGCCAAAAACACAAGATTATCTTTGTGCTAAAAATGCCCTTTAAATCCATTGGGTATAACAATTCACCAATAAAAAATAAAAAATGGATTCTGGTTTGCGATATGAGTGCATCAGTCCGTAGGGACCCCAAATGTAACATGAATCGGGCAGTAAAACTCCAAGGGGTGATGGGTCTATTCCAGATTTTTGCACATCTTCAGCATTTTAAATGCTTGTAGAAATAGATTGCGCTTTATTAGTTGAGTGACAACCAGGGCTGTGCTCAGACATTTGTTCAGGTTTCCCATCAGCAATAGTTTTGGTGTTTAAAGCAAAACATTTTTATTTATTTTTATAAGTCACCATAATCATTTTTAGATTTACACAGTAAAGTTGATAAATGGTGTCCCTGTATGCTGTCACTTTTGCGAGCCGCACAACATGGTTTACTCGGCCTGGAGGAGAACACTTATTTGCAAAAATGACAAGATAATTAGTGGATGACTGTGAGTGCAGATCATAAGGGGGGGGTCATAAGCATACATTATCACCACCCCATTATGAGGTGTGGTAGATGCCCAGTCTCCGTTATGGCTCAGCTCCGGTGGCAAGAAAAGTATGTGCACCCTTTGGAATTACCTGGATTTCTGCATAAATTTGTCATAAAATTTGATCTGATCTTCATCTTATTCACAACGATAGACAAACGGTGTGCTTAAACTAATAACGCACAAATTATTGTATTCAATATAGACAAGAAAAATACATTTAAACATTCAGTGTAGGTTGGGAAAAGTACGTGAACCCCTAGGCCAATGACGTTTCCAAAAGCTAATTGGCTAATTGGAGTCTAGAGGTTGACGGAATATCATTTTTCAACGCATATATCGATTAATCTGAATAAATTTTTAAAATGGGGGGGGGGGGGGGGGGGCTGGGCTGGTTAAATAAGGATTTGAGACATTATTTGTGCCATTCAAGGGTGATTGGTTAAGACGAAATATTTAAGTGCCTTTGAACAGGGTATGGTAGTAGGTGCCGGGCGCACCAGTTGGTGCTCAAGTTTCCCGTGTGTATCAAGGATGGTCCACCTCCCAAAGGATATCCAGCCTTCTTAACATGGCTGTTGGAGTCAACAAGGGCCAGCATCCCTGTGGAACGCTTTCGCCACCTTGTAGAGTTCATGCCCCAACTGGGGGGTGCGCACAACTCAATATTAGGAAAATGTTCTTAATGTTTGATATACTCAGTGTATATCTGTATGTATGCATGTAAACTCATCAAAAAAAGAAACGGCCCTTTCAAAGAGAATTCGTAAAAATCCAAAACTTCAGATATTCACTATAAAGGGTTTAATCACGGTTTCCCATGCTTGTTCAATGAACCATAAACATTTAATGAACATGCACCTGTGGAACGGTCGTTAGGACACTAATGGTAGGCAATTAAGGTCAGTTAGTAAAATTTAGGACACTAAAGATGCCTTTCCACTGACTGGAAAAACCCCAAAAGAAATTCCCAAGGCCCCTGTTCATCTGCGTGAACGTGCCTTTGGCATGCTGCAAGGAGGCACGAGGACTGCAGATGTGGCCAGGACAATAAATTGCAATGTCTGTACTGTGAGAAGCCTTAGAAAGCGCTACAGGGAGACCGGACGGACAGCTGATCGTCCTCGCAGTGGCAGACCACGTGTAGCAACACCTGCACAGGATCGGTACATCCGAACATCACACCTGTGGGGCAGGTGGCAACAACAACCTCCTATGTAACACCAGGAACGCACAATAGTGCTCAGACTGTCCTCAATGGGGTGAGAGAGGCTGGACTGAGGGCTTGTAGGCCTGTTGTAAAGGCAGGTCCTCACCAGACATCACCGGCAACAACGTCGCCTATGGGCACAAACCCACCGTCGCTGGACCAGGCAGGACTAGTCCACTGACGAGTTGCGGTTTTGTCTCACCAGGGGTGATGGTCGGATTCGCGTTTATCGTCGAAGAAATTAGCGTTACACCGAGGCCTGTAGTCTGGAGTGGAATCGATTTGGAGGTGGAGGGTTCATCGTCTGGAGCGGTGTCACAGCATCATCGGACTGAGCTTGTTGTCATTGCATTCAATCTCAACACTGTGCATTACAGGGAAGATGTGGTACACTTCCTGAAAGCTTATTATTCAATTTCTGTTAGTCACATCTGTGGAACCTGTTCAGTTTATATCTGAATCTTATGTTCATACAAATATTTACACATGTTAAGTTAGCTGAAAATAAACGCAGTTGACAGTGGGAGGACGTTTCTTTTTTTGCTGAGTTTATATAGGAGACACTAAACTACAGACACTTCTTCCTTTTGATTTATTTGGACCTTTTCCATGTATGAATGTCATTCAATGCATTTATATGGGCTACTAGAAGGAAGGCACACAATTTAAATCAAATAGGTAAATTATCCTTGATATGACCATCTTAAAATAAAGAGCATCCCATTAATTTGATGGGTGTAGTTATTGCATGCTATGAATAAGGGACCAACTACTGAACTTTTTACTACTTTAAAACGTGAATTTGGTCCAATACTTTTGGTCCCCTAAAATGCAGGGACTAATGTACAAAAGTGCTCTCATTTTTAAACTGTTCACCCGATGGGATGAAAATACCCTCAAATTAAAGATGAGTCTGCATTTTAACCTCCTAGTCAATGTATCAGTAAAAAAAAAAGTGGATTATTACCCCCCTTTTCTGATATTCAATTGTGATCTTGTCTCATCGCTGCAACTCCCAAACGGGCTCTGGTGAGGCAAAGGTCAAGTCATGAGTCCTCTGAAACATGACCCCTCCCCCCAAGCCGTGCTGCTGCTTAACAAATCTAAAGTGCTGGTGTACTGAACCAAAACAACAAAGGTCACTAGCTTGGTTTTCATCCAATTGACGACCGATTTTAATTCATATATTCTAAAAAATCAGTCGCTTGAAATAAATTCATTAGGCCCTAATCTATGGATTTCACATGACTGGGAATACAGATATGCATTGGTTAGTCACAGATGAAAGGTAGGGGCATGGATCAGAACTAGTCAGTATCTGGTGTGACCATTTGCCTCATGCAGTGCGACGCATCTCCTTCGCGTAGTTGATTAGGCTGTTTGATTGTGGCCTGTGGAATGTTGTCCCACTCTTCAATGGCTGTGCGAAGTTACTCGATATTGGCAGGAACTGGAACACATTGATCCAGAGATCTCAAACATGTTCAATGGGTGACATGCCCACACACATTGGCTAAGGTTTTCAACTTGCAGGCAGGCATGAATAGGTTTCTGAGTGACATAGGGCTTTCTATAGTAGCTTTGTTGCATTTTGTTGTGGGAATAAGTACCAAAAAAATGCCTGCAGCGGAAAATAACGGTTCTGTTCCGGAACAGTATGGTTCACTTTTGTTCCAGGTTCCGTAAATGTATTTTTGTTTCTCGAACCGGTTCCAACCCCTGTTTTTAGAATACATATAACGATATTGGTCTATAAATATTGTACACAGAGTTTTAGAGATCTGTTTAGTGGTGTCATAAGATTTTGTAACTACTAGATTTTGTAACTAACTAAAAAATATATATATATATATACAGTGCCTTGCGAAAGTTTTCGGCCCCCTTGAACTTTGCGACCTTTTGCCACATTTCAGGCTTCAAACATAAAGATATAAAACTATTTTTTTGTGAAGAATCAACAAGTGGGACACAATCATGAAGTGGAACGACATTTATTGGATATTTCAAACTTTTTTAACAAATCAAAAACTGAAAAATTGGGCGTGCTAAATTATTCAGCCCCTTTACTTTCAGTGCAGCAAACTCTCCAGAAGTTCAGTGAGGATCTCTAAATGATCCAATGTTGACCTAAATGACTAATGATGATAAATACAATCCACCTGTGTGTAATCAAGTCTCCGTATAAATGCACTGTGCAGGTGCATTTTATATATATATATATATATATATATATATATACCATTTTGAAAATGGTGGCTGATCCATTATGGTGACATTGGTCCAGATGGCAAATTTGTTCTTCGGGTAGAGGAACCCATGTGTCAAATTCCAAGACTAGGTTGAACTATGAGGCGGGGCTAACCTTTTGAAGTCCAAGGTGGCTCATAGCGCAACCATGTGTAACCTAATGTGCATCATTTTACACCATCCTGCCAAGTTTGAAATCTGTAGGGCTCCAAAGATGTAAAAATAATAATTTTATATATATATATAATAGGGTTCCAGCCCCTTGATCATTACTCTCTTCTAAATTCAAGCGCCCTTTTCACCCTCATCATTTTTCCTGTGCTGCCCCATGTGCTCCTCTGCCTATGAGTATCAATGGCTCGGTTTGGCCTGCTCAATGACGAGACATGAGAGCTGTTTGCTGATGTTAGCTAGCTGCTTTTTGTCACTCAATACCGGCAAACAGCAGTAACTTGATTGGTAGTAGATAATTCTATTCTTGATTTGAATAGTACAAAAGTAGACCAATATATCATACCCTGTAAGTTTAAGTCGATTTCAAATGTAATGCGGTTACTAAAACTGTTTTGATAGCAGGTATTTTTGTTCGGATTAGAATAGCAGTGAAGTAGATAAAGATTTTCATACGCTCTTAACTTTTTGGGAAAGTGGTCAATTTCAGTTTATAAAAAATGTTTGAGGAAATGTTGATGTGGTTAGTAAAATAGCTGTATTGTTTGATTGGTATAAATTCTTGTTTCGATTTAAATAAGAGAGCAGTAGAGGAAGATTTTGTTAAAGTAGCTGATTTGTGCCAAGTTGCATTATTGCGTTAACAGTTAATGGCTGAAAAAAGTCCCACAAAAGTCTAAGATGGACAAAAATCTTTCTTTAGGAGTAATTTCACAGAAACAAGTAATTGTGGCTTGTAAAAGCTGACTTCTAGTTATTATTTGGGCTTGCGAAGCAAGAGTCCCCACTTTTTAATCTTCAACATATTTCTTATTATAAACTCAGCAAAAAAATAAACTCTCACTGTCAACTGCATTTATTTTTATCCAACTTAACGTAATTATTTGTATGAACATAACGAGATTCAACAACTGAGACAAACCAAACAGGTTCTACAGACATGTCACTAACAGAAATGGAATAATGTGTCCCTGAACAAAGGGGGGTCAAAAGTAACAGTCTATCTGGTGTGGCCACCAGCTGCATTTAAGTACTGCAGTGCATCCTCCTCATGGACTGCACCAGATATGCCAGTTCTTGCTGTGAGATGTTACCCCACTCTTCCACCAAGGCACCTGCAAGTTCCTGGACATTTCTGGGGGGGAATGACACTAGCCTCACCCTCCGATCCAACAGGTCCCAGATGTGCTCAGTGGGATTGAGAGCCCAGGCTCTTCACTGGCCCTGGCAGAAAACTGACATTCCTGTCCTGCAGAAAATCAAGCACAGAACGAGCTGTATGGCTGGTGGCTTTGTCGCGCTAGCGGGTCATGTCAGGATGAGCCTGCAAGAAGGGTACCACATGAGGGAGGAGGATGTCTTCCCTGTAACACACAGTGTTGAGATTGCCTGCAATGACAAGCTCAGTCCGATGATGCTGTTACACACCGCCCCAGACCAAGACGGCCCCTCTACCTCAAAATCCATCCCGCTCCAGAGTACAGGCCTCTGTAATGCTCAGTCCTTCTACGATAAACGTGAATCTGAGACAAAACCGCAACTCGTCAGCAAAGAGCACTTTTTGCCAGTCCTGTCTGGTCCAGCGACGGTGGGTTTGTGCCCGTAGCCGACGCTGGTGGTGTCTCGTGAGGACCTGCCTTACAACATGCCTACAAGCCCTCAGTCCAGCCTCTCTGTCTATTGCCGACAATCTGAGCACCGATGGAGGGATTGCATTTCTGGTGCAACTCGAGCAGTTGCCATCCTGTACCTGTCCCACAGGTGTGATATTTGGGTGTACCAATCCTGTGCATGTGTTACACATGATCTGCCACTGCGAGGACGATCAGCTGTCCGTCCTGTCTCACATTGTCATTTATTGCCCTGGCCACATCTGCAGTCATCATGCCTCCTTGCAGCATGCCTAAGGCACGCTCATGCAGTTGAGCAGGGACCCTGGGCATCTTTCTTTTGTTTTTCAGAGTCTGTAGAAAGGCCTCTTTAGTGTTCTAAGTTGTCATAACTCTGACCTTAATTGCCTACCGTCTAAGCTCTTAGTGTCTTAATGACTGTTTCACAGGTGCACGTTCATTAATTGTTTATGATTCATTGAACAAGCATGGGAAACTGTTTTAAACCCTTTTGCAATGAAGATCTGTGTAGTTATTTAGATTCTTATGAATTATCTTTGAAAGACAGGGTCCTGAGAAATGGACGTTTCTTTTTTGCAGAGTTTAGTTAGTCTTTAGCACGCAACTCTTACACTGTTTAAGCTACAAACGCTGGTCAAACTTTAAAACGTGTAGACAGGTCAGGATTGAGTTGCTTATATACACCTTTGATATCTTATACTTTTTAAACAATTCATTTATGTTTTTGGAACCCATTTATTGTTAGGCCTTCAGAGGTCCTTTGTCCCTTGCACTTAGTTAAGTGGTGTTTGTCGCTCTCTAGGTTTTGGCGGCCGTGGTCGTGGACGTGGGTTTGGAGGAGGAGGAGGTGGTGGTGGTGGTGGTGGACCCAACTTTGACATCAAGGGAGGGGACTGGCCATGTCCTAACAGGTATTTTTTTTGCATTATTTTATTTGAAGCATGACCGATGCAGTTAAAACAATTTGATGGGTCATCCATCGCACATTGTACGTGTCACTGAACTCTGTTCTCATATGGAATGGCTACATATTTGAATGTGATTGACAATTGTTCCCCTGTCCTTTTCCAGTTCTTGTGGCAACATGAACTTTGCGCGTAGGTACGAATGCAACAAGTGTGGCACACCGAAACCAGGGGACAGCGGAGGAGGTATGTAAGAATGGCTATGAGCTTGTTGTAGAGAACTGGTGTCGGGTACACTGTTGAGTAATTTAACCACATACTATAAACTATTACTGGTCTGTTGGAGAACTTGCTCTAATGGCTGGTTTGTGTTTGCAGATCGTGGTGGTGGAGGCCGAGGGTATGGTGGTGACAGGGGCGGCGGGTACAGAGGCCGTGGGGGATTCCGTGGAGGTGACCGCGGTGGTTATGGCGGAGGTGGATATGGTGGTGACAGGGGCTACAAGATGGGAGGAAGGTAAATTGATCACGACTTAAATTCCCTCCCATGCAGTTAGATGTTTGACCAGGAGAGGGCATACCTGAGACATGAAAGAACTGTAAAATATTGAATTAGGGTTACTTTTTTTGTCAGATTTTTTTCCAATGGTAAGATATTTCTATATCAAGCTAGCTTCATGGTACAGTATAATTTACTATGGATCTATTTCCCCTTTTCCCTCAGAGGTGACCATAGAGAAGACAGAAGAGACCGGCCATACTAAGGATTCACATGGACACCATTCCAGAATGCCCAGGGGTTGGGTTGGGTTAGCGGGAAGGGAGTGGGGGGGGATTGAGCTACACTTTAATTTGCATACCTTTCATTACCAATGCATCACATGTATTGCTTCTGATCTGTCTTGTCGAGAGGTCGGGGAAATATGTGCAACTACTGTGAAAGGACTTTTGTGCTGATAAGCAGGGTTGTAGGTATAGAAGGGGGCAGGGTCAAATGTCTTTTTTCTTCTTTTTTTTTTCTGATTCTACTAGGTCCAGGCATCGTGAGGTAGACTTCGTATCATTGTTTTGTCAAATTTAAATGAACAGTTTTATTTGGGTTTCTCTTTTTTCCAAATGATATTAAACTGTTCTGATCTTAGTGTCTTCATGTATGTTTTATTTCTAGTTAGTATTTATATCATTTGAGTGCTTCGGTAGTAATTGCTAAGTAGTCAAAACACAAGCAACATAATACTCCAGCACTAAGTAAACTTGTGGTC
The DNA here is from genome assembly GCF_002021735.2 of Oncorhynchus kisutch. Taxonomy (NCBI): domain Eukaryota; kingdom Metazoa; phylum Chordata; class Actinopteri; order Salmoniformes; family Salmonidae; genus Oncorhynchus; species Oncorhynchus kisutch. The sequence goes on along the minus strand of NC_034191.2, from coordinate 46,230,964 downwards.
AGCTTTCTAAATATCTTTAGGTCAATTAATTTGAACAATATTGAGGGAGCCTATACAAATTGCCAAGAGAAGGGAAGTTTTGACATTCTAGCCCTTGAGCTATGGGTGGTACTGTCCCTCCCCTATGTGAGCAAAATGACTAGGACATGAGTGGCTTGTGTGCTGGTGTTGCCTTCACAACACTCAGATCACAAACATTGATATTGGCCTGGCTGTTGCACATTAGACAAGCAGTACTTGGATATAACTTATTTGGATTTAAATGTATGGTGATGTGGGGTTAGTCTAAGAATATTACAAGTGTCATACAATGAGTTTGACTCTTCGGACTAGAATAACTTGTGGAATATTGGCACGAGAACCAGCACAGTTATAATCCAAGTCAACGGTTTGAATGCTGTCAACAGACTGGCGGGTCGAGACCTCTGAGGCAGAGGTACGTTTTTGTATTTTGAGCTTTTCAGGTTTAGGTTCAGGTATCCTATTTTTGTTATAAGATATTGTAACACTGGCTGCATTTATACAGGCAGACCAATTCTGGTCTTTTTCAGAGTTGATCTGATTGGTCAAAAGACCAATTAGTGAGGATAAAGTTAGTATATGCTTCACTTAGTATTTGATTCACTTAAATTTAGTTCGATATATGTGCACAGCAACTCAATTTAGAGTGGTTGTTTTTTGCTGGCTCGGTAGGCTACCCAAATGAAAATTAGCATCCTATTCTACTGTGTTTACACTGACTTCCCACAACACCTTCATTACAGTTCTTGTTCAGTATTAGAGCCAAAAATGTTACCCAACTCAATTTGTTATACTGTGAGTATTTCAAAATATAATTGCAACCATTTCAAAGATTTTACTGAGTTTTTTCATAAAGGAAATCTAATCAATTGAAGTAAAATAATTAGGCCCTAATCTATGGCTTTCACATGACTGGGAATACAGATATGTATCGGTTGGTCACAGATAGCATAAAAAATGACATTGGTGTGGCAAAAGCTAAAAGTGGATCCCAGTATAATAATAAATTGTGGTTTGATTCTGCCAAGATGTTAAGGACAATGGAACTTTTCTCTCCACATTCCCTGTGTGTAAGAAGTCGGACACACAGGTTTGCCTACCGTTCGCCAGCTGTGTTTAGCACCTCTGAACAGAGTTGTCATCTGTTGATTAAAAAAGCACCTCTCTCCTCAGTCACCCAGAAGGATGAGGGGGAAGTTACCATGCTACTACTTGACAGTGACTATAACATGAAATGCAAAAAAAATAATATCCAGATGGCTTTTTAAAGACATGAAGAGGGGCCCTAAGGAAAAAGCTGAAGTTTACAAGGCTGAGTTAAATTAGTGTCTGATTTCATAATGATTAAATACCGAGTAAGTGTGGGAGTCTCATGAAAAATGTGACATTTATTGCAGGGCTTCCTGGAGAAATATGGCTACCTGCACCAGGACAATCACATACACAATGCCGCAGAGGTCAAAACAGCAGTCTGGTACGGTACTACTGTCACTCAAATAACTCTGTCATTCTTTTGAATTGTCTCCATCTCCTTCACTCAATACCGTACTGTGTCCCACAAGGTACTGTTCGTCTATCTTATGTTTTTTTCCCTCTATGTCCCCTTCATGTGTCCCCTTACATTCTCTACTGGCTGACTTTGCCACTCTGTCTCTCTCACACTACTTCACAGCCTAACCCTCTGATCTCAATTCGACCAGGGGGGCATGGAGTAGTCTTTTTCCTCAGAGAGCCTGTTTGCCCAGTGGAGCAGAATATTTATGTTGGCCCAAAGACTCAAGTCGTAATCTAATTACTTACATTGGAATATAAACTTATCAAGATCGCTGTTGGCTGATAAGAGTCAGTTCTAGGCTATTAGCCTGGTATCTGAGTCAGGTTGTGTGGTGTTACAGCCTGAATTCAAAATGGATAGATTTTTTTCCTCAGCCATCTACACATAATACCCCACAACGACAGTGTGCAAACATGTTTCCGTACCCATTGGATGCGTGATTACAATATATATCACAATATATTGGCTATATCCAGGAAAGCCAAAGTTCCACAAGCTGGGCTTAAAATGGTGTATAAGAGATCATACAAAATATTTTGATGTGACTTATGTGGATGATGTTTAAAATATTTGTTTGTCTGATGTGATTAATAAGGAGCATCCAGACACTGCACTTGATACATTTATGAAATTGCTCATTCCAATTATTGATAAACATGCACCTTTTAAGAAATAGACTGTTAGAACTGTTAAGGCTCCATGGATTGATAAGGAATTGAACAATTGTATGGTTGGAAGAGATGGGGCAAAAGGAGTGGCTAATAAGTCTGGCTTTCTGCAAATTGAGAAATTATGTGACTAAACTCAACAAAAGGAAGAAGAAACTGTATTATGAAGCCAAGATCAATGATGTAAAGAATGATGAAAAAAACTTGAATACTTTAAATGAAAGTTTGGGCAGAAAGTTAATTTTTCTTTCATCAAATCAGATGGCTTATTCATCACAAAACCAGTTGATGTTGCCAATTATTATAATGATTACTTCATTGGCAAAGTGGAAAAACATAGGCAGACAATGCCAATAACGAACAGTGAGCCAATGTACTCGTGCTTAAAAAAAACACATAATGAAAGAAAAGCATTGTAAGTTAGAATTTTGAAATGAATAAGAAGATTGTGGGAGTTGTACTGTTAGATTTCAGTGGAGCCTTTGATGTTATTGACCATAACCTGTTGAGAAAACGTATGTGTTATAGCTTTTCAACCTCGTGGATTCAGAGGTATCTATTTAATAGAACTCAGATGGTTTTCTGTAATGGAAGCTTCTCTAATGTCAAACATGTTAAGTGCGGTGTGCCGCAGGGCAGCTATCTAGGCCCTCTACTCTTTTCTATTTTTTACCAATGATCTGGCAATAAACAAAGTATGTGTGTCCATGTATGCTGATGATTCAACCATATACACATCAGCAACCACAGCTAATGAAGTCACTGTAACTCTTAACAAAGAGTCACAGTCTGTTTTGGAATGGGTGGCCAGAAATAAACTGGTCCTGAACATCTCTAAAACTAAAAGCATTGTATTTGGTACAAATCATTCTCTAAGTTCTAGACCTCAGCTGAATCTGGTAATGAATGGTGTGGCTGTTGAACAAGTGGAGGAGACTAAATTACTCTGTTACCTTAGATTGTAAACTGCAATTGTCAAAACATTTAGATTCAATGGTTGTAAAGGTGGGGACAGGTCTGTCTGTAATAAAGAGTTGCTCTGCTTCTTTGACTCCACAAAGTAAGTCCTTCAGCTCTAGTTGTATCTTATCTTGATTATTGTCCAGTCAAATGGTCAAGTGCTGCAAAGAAAGACCTAGTTAAGCTTGCGCTGGCCCAGATCAGAGCAGAGCGTCTTGCTCTTCATTGTAATCAGAGGGCTAATATTATAACTATGCATGCCAGTCTCTCTTGGCTAAGAGTTGAGGAAAGACTGTGTCCCTTTTTGTTTGTATAAGAAACAATATGTTGGGAATTACACAGGGCACTGACACGCATATTTACCCCACCAGACATGCCACCAGGGGTCTTTTCACAGTCCCCAGGTCCAGATCAAATTCAAGGAAATGTACAGTATTATACAGAGCCATGAGTGCATTGCGCAAGTGAACAGTAAACCTGGTTTCGGGGCACAATGCCTCTCCCCCATGTGACCTACTTGTTGTATGTACTGACATGTACTGTATGTGTAACTGATAGATGCACACACACTCTACATGTTAATGTTTTTAAATCTATGTAAATTGTAAAGTATTTGGCATTTTTCATTTTGTGTTGAATCCCAGTCAGACTAGCTGTCACCATTGGTGTTGGCTACAGGGGATCGTAATGAATCAAATAAAACATGGAAAATGTTGCACATTTATAAAAAATGAAATAAAGAGTTATCTAATTTACATACAGTACCAGTCAAATGTTTGGACACACCTATTCAAGGGTTTTTCTTTATTTTTACTATTTTCTACATTGTAGAATACTAGTGAAGACATCAAAACTATAAAATAACACACATTTGGAATCATGTAAGTAACCAAAAAAGTGTTAAACAAATCAAAATATATTTTAGATTTCAGATTCTTCAAAGTAGCCACCCTTTGCCTTGATGACAGATTTGTACACTCTTGGCAATCTCTCAACCAGCTTCATAAGGTACACATGGAATGCGTTTCAATTAACAGGTGTGCCTTGTTAAAAGTTAATTTGTGGAATTTCTTTCCTTAATGAGTTTGAGCCAATCAGTGTGGCAGGTGTGGTATATATAAGATGGTCTTTTAACAAATAGGGCCAACTCCATATTATGGCAAGAACAGCTTATATTAGCAAATAGAAACGATAGTCCATCCTTACTTTAAGACATGAAGGTCAGTCAACGTGGAACATTTCGTGAACTTTGAAAGTTTTTTCAAGTGTAGTCACAAAAACCATAGAGCGCTATGATGAATGTGGATCTCATGAGTACCGCCACAGGAAAGGAAGACCCAGAGTTACCTCTGCTGCAGAGGATAAGTTCATTAGAGTTACCAGCCTCAGAAATTGCAGCCCAGATAAATGCTTCACATAGTTCAAGTAAGAGACACATCTCAACATCAACTGTTCAGAGGAGACTGCGTGAATTAGGGCTTCATGGTCGAATTGCTGCAAAGAAACCAATACTAAAGGACAATCTGGACCCTTTCTTTCTAAAATGATCTGCCGAAATTGTTGCCACCCCTATTACTAGCCTGTTCAACCTCTCTTTCGTGTCGTCTGAGATTCCCAAAGATTGGAAAGCAGCTGCGGTCATCCCCCTCTTCAAAGGGGGGGACACTCTTGACCCAAACTGCTACAGACCTATATCTATCCTACCGTGCCTTTCTAAGGTCTTCGAAAGCCAAGTCTTGGAGATGAGATTACTTGCTGCTGGAGAATAGATTACCGACAATTTCGAATCTCACCATACCTTCTCTGCTATGCAATCTGGTTTCAGAGCTGGTCATGGGTGCACCTCAGCCACGCTCAAGGTCCTAAACGATATCTTAACCGCCATCGATAAGAAACATTACTGTGCAGCCGTATTCATTGATCTGGCCAAGGCTTTCGACTCTGTCACATCCTCATCGGCAGACTCGACAGCCTTGGTTTCTCAAATGATTGCCTCGCCTGGTTCACCAACTACTTCTCTGATAGAGTTCAGTGTGTCAAATCGGAGGGTCTGCTGTCCGGACCTCTGGCAGTCTCTATGGGGTTCAATTCTTGGACCGACTCTCTTCTCTGTATACATCAATGAGGTCGCTCTTGCTGCTGGTGAGTCCCTGATCCACCTCTACGCAGACGACACCATTCTGTATACTTCCGGCCCTTCTTTGGACACTGTGTTAACAACCCTCCAGGCAAGCTTCAATGCCATACAACTCTCCTTCCGTGGCCTCCAATTGCTCTTAAATACAAGTAAAACTAAATGCATGCTCTTCAACCGATCGCTACCTGCACCTACCCGCCTGTCCAACATCACTACTCTGGACGGCTCTGACTTAGAATACGTGGACAACTACAAATACTTAGGTGTCTGGTTAGACTGTAAACTCTCCTTCCAGACCCATATCAAACATCTCCAATCCAAAGTTAAATCTAGAATTGGCTTCCTATTTCGAAACAAAGCATCCTTCACTCATGCTGCCAAACATACCCTTGTAAAACTGACCATCCTACCAATCCTCGACTTTGGCGATGTCATTTACAAAATAGCCTCCAATACCCTACTCAACAAATTGGATGCAGTCTATCACAGTGCAATCCGTTTTATCAGCAAAGCCCCATATACTACCCACCATTGCGACCTGTACGCTCTCGTTGGCTGGCCCTCGCTTCATACTCGTCGCCAAACCCACTGGCTCCATGTCATCTACAAGACCCTGCTAGGTAAAGTCCCCCCTTATCTCAGCTCGCTGGTCACCATAGCATCTCCCACCTGTAGCACACGCTCCAGCAGGTATATCTCTCTAGTCACCCCCAAAACCAATTCTTTCTTTGGCCGCCTCTCCTTCCAGTTCTCTGCTGCCAATGACTGGAACGAACTACAAAAATCTCTGAAACTGGAAACACTTATCTCCCTCACTAGCTTTAAGCACCAACTGTCAGAGCAGCTCACAGATTACTGCACCTGTACATAGCCCACCTATAATTTAGCCCAAACAACTACCTCTTTCCCAACTGTATTTAATTTGTATTTATTTATTTATTTTGCTCCTTTGCACCCCATTATTTTTATTTCTACTTTGCACATTCTTCCATTGCAAAACTACCATTCCAGTGTTTTACTTGCTATATTTTATTTACTTTGCCACCATGGCCTTTTTTGCCTTTACCTCCCTTCTCACCTCATTTGCTCACATTGTATATAGACTTGTTTATACTGCATTATTGACTGTATGTTTGTTTTACTCCATGTGTAACTCTGTGTCGTTGTATCTGTCGAACTGCTTTGCTTTATCTTGGCCAGGTCGCAATTGTAAATGAGAACTTGTTCTCAACTTGCCTACCTGGTTAAATAAAGGTAAAATAAATTTTAAAAACATTTCAAAAATAAGAACACGAGCAATGAACATTATACCGGTGGAAATCTATCTTTTGGTCTGATGAGTCCAAATGTGAAGTTTTTGGTTTCAACCACCGTGTCTTTGTGAGACGCATGAACTCCACATGTGTGGTGCTTTGCTGGTGAAACTGTCAGTGATTTATATAGCATGACTACCCAATGACCCAACACACCTCCAGGCTGTGATAGGCTGTGTCTCCCGACCCCTCCTGTCTCAGCCTCCAGTATTTATGCTGCAGTAGTTTATGTGTCAGGGGGCTAGGGTCAGTCTGTTATATCTGGAGTATTTCTCCTGTCTTATCCGGTGTCCTGTGTGAATTTAAGTATGCTTTCTCTAATTCTCTCTCTTTCTTTCTTTCTCTCTCTTGGAGGACCTGAGCCCTAGGACCATGCCTCAGGACTACCTGGCATGATGACTCCTTGCTGTCCCCAGTCCACCTGGCCGTGCTGCTGGTCCAGTTTCAACTGTTCTGCCTGCACCTAAGGAACCCTGACCTGTTCACCGGACGTGCTACCTGTCCCAGACCTGCTGTTTTCAACTCTCTAGAGACAGCAGGAGCGGTAGAGATACTCTGAATGATCGGCTATGAAAAGCCAACTGACATTTACTCCTGAGGTGCTGACCTGTTGCACCCTCGACATCCACTGTGATTATTATTATTTGGCACTGCTGGTCATCTATGGACATTTGAACATCTTGGCCATGTTCTGTTATAATCTCCAACCGGCACAGCCAGAAGAGGCCTGGCCACCCCTTATAGCCTGGGTCCTCTCTAGGTTTCTTCCTAGGTTCTGGCCTTTCTAGGGAGTTTTTCCTAGCCACTGTGCTTCTACACCTGCATTGCTTGCTCTTTGGGGTTTTAAGCTGGGTTTCTGTATAGCACTTTGAGATATCAGCTGATGTATAAGAAGGGCTTTATACATTTGATTTGATTTTGAAATTTGATTTGATAGGGCTATTTGACCAAGAACGAGAGTGATGGAGTGTTTCATCAGATATCTTGGCCTCCACAATCACCCAACCTCAACCCAATTGAGATGGTTTGGGATGAGTTAGACCGCAGGGTGAAGGAAAAGCAGCCAACAAGTGCTCAGCATATGTGGGAACTCCCTCAAGACTGTTGGAAAAGCATTCCAGGTGAAGCTGGTTGAGAGAATGCCAAGCTTGTGCCAAGCTGTCATCTAGGCAAAGGGTGGCTACTTTGGAGAATCTAAAATCTAAAATATATTTTGATTTGTTTAACACTTTTGGTTACTACATAGTAGTATAGTAGCATAAGTGTTATTTCATAGTTTGATATCTTCACTATTATTCTACAATGTAGAAAATAGTACAAATAAAGAAAAACCCTTGAATGAGTAGGTGTGTCCAAACTTTTGACTGGTACTGTAAGTATTCACACATCCCTTTGTTATGACACTCCAAATTGAGCCCAGGTGCATCCAATTTCATTTGATCATCTGTGAGACGTCGCTTCAACATGATTGGAGACCTCCTGTGCCCAATTCAATTGTTTGGACATGATTTAGAAAGAAACACAACTGTATATAAGGTCCCACAGTTGACAGTGCATGTCAGAGCAGAAACTATACCATGAAGTCCAATGAACTGGACATAGATCGCTGAGATAGAATTGTGATGAGGCATAAAGGGGATAAAACAATTTATAGAGTGTTGAAAGCTTCCAAGAGCACAGTAGTCTCCATCATTGGGAAATTGACAAAATATGGAACTACCTAGACTGTCTAGAGCTGGCCGTCCGACCAAACTGAGCAACTACAGGATTCCTTGGCTGACATGGGAGTACCTGCCAGAAGGACAAGTCTCTACAGCACTTCACTTATCATAACTCCTGAGAAAAAGGCGCATGACAGCATGCCTGGTGTTTGCAAAATGGCACGTGAAAGACTCCGAGAGCGTAAGACAAAAGATTCTGTGGTCTGATGAGACAAAAATTTGGTCTGAATGCAAAGTGTTTTGGCTGGAGTAAACCAGGCACAGCTCATCGCCCGTCTAACACAATCCATACTATGAAGTATGGTGCTGGCAGCATCATGCTATGGCGATGCTTTTCAGTGAAAGGGACCGGGAGATGGTAAGGATAGAGGGAACAATGAAGCCAGCCAAATACAGGCACATCCTTGATGAGAACCTGCTTCCGAGTGCAAACTACCTAAAGGGCGAAGATTTACATTACAACAGGACAATGACCAAGGACAATGGCAAGAATTGTGCAAGCTAACAGGTGGGCCACAAAAGACAAATGATGGCGCAGTACAACAGTGGTGTTCAGAACGGCATCTCGGCGATCCTCATTACGGTTGGGCTATTGCAGCAGACGACCACACCGGGTTCCACTCCTATCATCTAAAAACAAGAAGTGGCTCCATTGGGCAATGCTGGACAATTGAGGAGTGAAAAAACATAGCCTGAAACATGACAGCGAGTTCAGTTCACTTCAATGGCCTGCACAGTTCCCAGACTTCAACCCAATAGAGCATCTTTGGGATGAGCTGGAACAGGCTGTTCGCAGCATGAACGTACTGCTGTCCAGTCTGCAACAACTGCTTGATGACATCAGGTCAGCATGGACCAACATCCCTGTGGAACATTTCCGACACCTTGTAGAATGTACTGAAGAAATAAGGCTATTCTGGAGGCAAAGGGGGGACCGAACCGGTACTAGATGGGTATACCTACTAAACTGGCTAGTGAGTGTATAATACAGTGCATTCAGAAAGTATTCCGACCCCTTGACCTTTTCCACATTTTGTTACATTACAGACGTACCCTTCCCCCTTTCTTCCTCATCAATCTACACACAATACCCCATATTGACAAAGCAAAAACAGGTTTTTAGAATTGTTTGCAAATGTATTAAAACAAAATAAAACATCACATTTACATAAGTATTCAGACTCTTTACTCAGTAGTTTGTTGAAGCATTTTAGACAGCGATTACATCCTCGAGTCTTCTTGGGTATGATGCTACAAGCTTGGCACATCTGTATTTGGGGAGTTTATCCCATTCTTCTCTGCAGATCCTCTCAAGCTCTGTCAGGTTGGATGTGGAGCGTCCCTGCACAGCTATTTACAGGTCTCTCCAGAGATGTTCGATCGGGCTCACGTCCGGACTCTGGCTGGGCCACTCAAGGAAATTCAGAGACTTGTCCTGAAGCCACTCCTGTGTTGTCTTGGCTGTGTGCTTAGGGTTGTTTTCCTGTTGATAGGTGAACCTTTGCCCCAGTCTGAGGTCCTGAGCGCTCTGGAGCAGGTTTTCATCAAGGATCTCTCTGTACCTTGCTCCGTTCATATTTACCTCAATCCTGACTAATGTCCATGCCGCTGAAAAAGATTCCCACAGCATGATGCTGCAACCACCATGCTTCACCGTAGGGATGGTGCCAGGTTTCCTCCAGACATGACGCTTGGCATTCAGGCCAACGAGTTCAATCTTGGTTTCATCAGACCAGAGAATCTTGTTACTCATGGTCTAATAGTCCTTTAGGTGCTTATTGGCAAACTCCAAGCGGGCTGTCATATGCATTTTTACTGAGGAGTAGCTTCCATTTGACCACTCTACCATAGAGGCCTGATTGGGTGCTGCAGAGATGGTTGTCCTTTTGGAAGATTCGCCCATCTCCACAGAGGAGCACTGTCAGAGTCACCATCGGGTTCTTGGTCACCTTCCTGACCAAGGCCCTTCTCCCCGATTGCTCAGTTTGGCCGGGTGGCCAGCTCTAGGAAGAGTCTTGGTGGTTCCGAACTTCTTCCATTAAATAATGATGGAGGCCACTGTGTTCTTGGGACCTTCAATGCTGAAGACATTGATTGCTACCCTTCCCCAGATCTGTGCCTTGACACAATTCTGTCTCGGAGCTCTACGGACAATTCCTTTGACCTCATGGCTTGGTTTTTGCTCTGAAATGCACTGTCAACTGTGGGACCTTATACAGACAGGTGTGTGCCTTTCCAAATCATGTCCAGTCAATTGAATTTACCACAGGTGGACTCCAATCAAGTTGTAGAAATATCTTAAAGATTATCAATGGAAACAGGATGCACCTGAGGTCAATTTTGAGTCTCAATGGAAAGGGTCTGAATACTTATGTAAATAATGTTTTTTTTTTAAATGTATAATCAAATTGCAAACATTTCGAAAAACCTGCATTTGCTTTGTCATGTGTGTACTTTCAGAATGCACTGTATAATCATTAGACATACTCTTTGAGTAATGAGGTTTAAGAACGTGATCGTCTCTGTGCGTCACACCCTGACTATAGTAAGCTGTTTTTTCTCTGTGTTGGTTGGGGCGTGATGGTGACTTGGGTGGGTCATCGAGGTGAATTTGTATTTCTATGTTGGCCTGATATGGTTCCCAATCAAAGACAGCTGTTTATCGTTGTCTCTGATTGGGGATCATATTTAGGCAGCCCTTTTTTCCCCACTTTCAGGTGTGGGATCTTGTGTGCACACTAGTAGCTTCACGTTTCGTTTGGTTGTTTGTTGTTTTGTTTTGGTGAGTTTCAGTTCATAAAAAATATGTGGTAGTCTATTCACGCTGCGCCGGGGAGTATCGCCGTCCGAAGGAGGAGATAGAGGCAGCGAGAGAGGCAGCGAGAGAGGAACAGCGTTGATACGAAGAGTTAAGTCGGAGAGGTAGGCCACAGAAACCCCAAGAAAATGTTTCGGTGGGCACATGGAGCAGTCGGCGGAGCCCAGGAGTAAACCAGAGCCAGTCTGGGAGAAGAAGGAGAATTCGGAGGAGAGAGAAATGGAGTTGTTGAGTTGGTGGAGGACGCACGGATTTGGAATAAAGGAACGTGTTGTCAGTTTGGTACCACCTGATTCAGCTCCCTGTAATTGTCCTGAAACGTGTGTTAAAGTTCCCGGAACAATTGATGCCAGCTATACACACCAGGTCTCCAGTGTACCTTCACAACCCAAGTGCGCTTTCCCAGTCAGGTGTGTCCTGTTCCTGCTCCTCGCACTCTCCCTGAGGTGCATGTCATCAGCCCGGTACCATCAGTGCCGGCACCACGCATCAGGCCTCCAGTGCGCCTCCACAGTCCAGAGCTTCCGGCGACAGTTCCCAGTCCAGAGCTTCCGGCGACAGTTCCCAGTCCAGAGCTTCCAGCGACAGTCCACATTCCGGAACCTCCAACGACGGTCTACAGTCCGGTCTACAGGAGGGGACTGAGCACTCGTTCTTGTTATTTGTGTTACTATTTTCTATTTGTATTTTCAAATGTTCTTACAATCCCTTTCCCAACAATGCAGAGTAAGTAAGCATTTCACAGTGAAGTCTACACCTGCTGTATTTGGTGACATAAAATTATATTTTGTTTTGATTTGCTTGTAGAGTCTGTGGCTGTGGTAGCTCCAGAGCTCAAAAAGCGTGCACACTGGTCTGGGTGGGTCTCCCATCATAAAGCCCATGACTAATAGCACCGAGGGCTGTAATTAAGACATAGAAGAGCGTCTGATGTCCCACGATTCGGCCAGAACAACCCCTCTGCTGCAGGGGTCTTATTAGCATATTCACTGCGCATTCATTGTACCATACATACCCTACTGGATTAGAACACATATTCTGGATTTTGGTTATCCATAAGGGTAACGTTTCAGTCAATGCAGTAACGTCTCCTTTTTTTCCCCTCCTAGGAAGGTATGGTTGATAGTTCAAATCATACTACAATTTGACACCAACACCAGTGCAACTCCCAATTCATGTAGCGGTTGACTTGGCCTCTTGAGATGTTTTGACCCTGCACAGATCCTCTGCTTGTGTCTACTGGTTGTTACAGTATCTGGTCTCTCTTTACAGTAACTTTAACAACCTCCCTCGTGTTCCTCCCCCTAGCCTGAACTTTGAACATTCAGCATTCCTCCCTGTCACTGAGGGGATTGGCTAATACTCTGGGAATGTAATGGCATCGGACAGTCTCTCCCACTTCCAAGTCAGTACCTGATGAGGCCTGTCCTCTGTTCGCTAGCTGGGTTAATAACAGATCTCTGTTGTTTTGAGACCTGAGCCGCTGTCTTTGTCATCACCGTCTCAGAAAAATGACTCATACGGCAAGCAGGAGTGTTATTAAGCGAAACATGTGAAAGTTACGACTACAACAGGTGTCAGGTGTCCCTCAGGTAAGCCTAGGGTCAGGTTCATTGGGCATCAAACAGAAGAAAAACTTAAAAGGAGAGGGACTACCTGGATTCCAAAAATAAACAAAATGTTTGTTTTCCTTTTCAAATCATTTGAATGTGCCCACATGAACAAGTCCCTGATGTTTCAACTTTTACCTTTTTATATAATGTAATGAACACATTAAATTAATGTGGATGCTACCATGACTACAGATAATCCTGAATGAGTCGTGAATAATGATTAGTGAAAAGGTTAGACACACAAATATCATACCCAAGACATCTCTTAACCTCTCTTACAAATAACAGGGGAGGTTAGCATTTTTTGGGGTGTATCTAACTTTCTCATTCATTATTCACAGTTCTTTCAGGATTACCTGTAATTGTGGAAGCATCCACATGAATGTATAAGTGTTTAGAAACATTATTCTTATTTACAATAAAAGTCACTCCAAAATGACACTACATTATTTCTATTGGGCACAAAATAATTTGATACACAGCCAAAACAAACAGCAAATGCATCCAACAAAATTGTAGAGTCACAAGGCTTGATGTATTCATTGCGTGCTATGAATATGGGACCAAATACTTTACTTTTTACTACTTTGATACACACAAGTGAAATTGTTCCAATACTTTCGATCTCCTAAATTGAACTATGTACAAAAAGCGCTGTAATATCTGAACGGTTTGCCCAATATGGATGAAAATACCCTCAAATTAAAGCTGACAGTCTACACTTTAACGAGTCATTGTATAATTTAAAATCCAAAGTGCTGGAGTACAGATCCAAAACAACAACTGTGTCACTGTCCCAATACTTTTGGAGCTCACTGTACGTGTTTTAAACCATAGTTTGTACATGGTTTTGATGAAATAAAACCGATAAATTACTTGGATCGAATTGTTTAGATTTTTCCATTGTTTTTTCACAGAGAAAAGGAGGTGCTACTACTGTGCCTCCCAGGAATAACAAGCACATCTAGCTCTTATCCAGGAAGACTAGCTATGGGAATCTAAAGCAGGTTCCCACTGATATTTACAGAGGCTACATGCCCCTGACTGACCACATGCTTTCTCTCTGGTTTGAGGTGTGTGAATGGGTATCAAATTTTTTACACATACAGTAAAAAGGTCACCAGTCAAAGGTTTGGACACACCTATTCATTGCAGGGTTTCTTTCTTTTTATTATTTTCTACATTGTAGAATAATAGTGAAGACATCAAAAAGATTAAATAACACATATGGAATCATGTACTAACCAAAAGTGTTAAACAAATCAAAATATATATTTTTTGAGATTCTTCCAAGTAGCCAGCCTTTGCCTTGATGACAGCTTTGTACACTCTTGGCATTCTCTCAACCAGCTTCATGAGGTAGTCATGTGGAATGCATTTCAATTAACACGTGTTAAAAGTTAATTGGTGGAATTTCTTTCCTTCTTAATGCGTTTGAGCCATTTAGTTGTGTTGTGACAAGGTAGGGTTGGTATACAGAAGATAGACCTATTTGGTAAAAGACCAAGTCCATATTATGGCAAGAACAGCTCAAATAAGCAAAGAGAACTGACAGTCCATTATTACTTTAAGACATGAAGGTCAGTCAATACGGAAATGTAAGAAGTTTGAACGTTTCTTCAAGGGCAGTCACAAAAACCCTCAAGCTCTATGATAAAATTGACTCTCATGAGGACCGCCACAGGAAAGGAAGACCTCTGACGCAAAGGTTCATTAGAGTTAACAAAAGTTGCAGCCCAAATAAAAGTAACAGATGTTTATGGTTACGTACACATTTGTGCAACGATTATGTGCAAATGTTACACGATTAAGTGCAAATGCGCTTGTTAAATCATCCCCCGTTTGGCAAAGTTGGCTGTCTTTGTTAGGAAGAAATGGTCTTCACAATGTTCAACGAGCCAGGCGGTCCACACTGCTGCATATACCCTGCATATACCCTGTTGCACGTTCTGTGGGAATCTAAAGCAGGTTCCCACTGATAAGAGAAGCGACACAATTTCCCTAGTTAAAATAAATTAATGTCAGCAGGCAATATTAACTAAATATGCAGGTTTAAAAATATATACTAGTGAATTGATTTTAAGAAAGGCGTTGATGTTTATGGTTAGGTACACATTGGTGCAACGACAGTGCTTTTTTCGCGATTGCGCTTGTTAAATCACCCGTAGTAGGCTGTGATTCAATGATAAATTAACAGCCACCGCATCGATTATATGCAACGCAGGACAAGCTAGATAAACTAGTAATATCATCAACCATGTGTAGTTAACTAGTGATTATGTTAAGATTGATTGTTTTTTTATAAGATACGTTTAATGCTAGCTAGCACCTTACCGTGGCTCCTTGCTGCACTCGCATTACAGGTAACAGCCTGCCACGCCGTCTCCTCGTGGAGAGCAATGTAATCGGCCATGATCGTGTCCAAAAATGCAGATTAACGATGGTTATAACTTTAAAAATCGGCCCAAATTAAATCGGCCATTCCGATTAATCGGTCAACCTCTAGTGTAAACATTCACAGTGCAGGGTGGAAAAAGTATGTGAACCCTTAGATTTAATAACTGGTTGATCCTCCTTTGGCAGCAATAACCTCAACCAAACGTTTTCTGTAGTTGTGGATCAGACCCACACAACGGTCAGGAGGAAATTTGGACCATTCCTCTTTACAAAACTGTTTCAGTTCAGCAATATTCTTGGGATGTCCGGTGTGAACTGCTCTCTTGAGGTCATGCCACAGAATCTCAATCGGGTTGAGGTCAGGACTGACTGGGCCACTCCAGAAGGTGTATTTTCTTCTGTTGAAGCCTTTCTGTTGTTGATTTACTTCTGTGTTTTGGGTCATTGTCCTTTTGCATCACCAAACTTCTGTTGCGCTTCAATTGGCGTACAGATAGCCTTACATTCTCCTGCAAAATGTATTGATAAACATGGGAATTCATTTTTTCCATTGATGATAGCAAGCTGTCCAGGCCCTGAGGCAGCAAAGCAGCCCAAACCATGATGCTCCCTCCACCATACTTTACAGTTGGGATGAGGTTTTGATGCTGGTGTGCTGTGCCTTTTTTTCTCCACACAGTGTTCTTCCAAACAACTCAACTGTAGTTTCATGGAGGGCTGGTGGCCTGGCGGTTGGGAGCTTGGGCCGGTGGCCGATGGATGATGGTTTCGGTCCCCGTTTTTGACCGTGTGGGAGATCTGTCGACGTGCCCTTGAGCATGATGTTGGTTGCCTCTGTGTGTTGCTCTGAATGGGGGTCTGTTAGATGACTAATGTGATGAAGTTGAGCGGCTTCACAGCAAGTATATTGTACGTTTTAAATATTCAATACAATTTTTTTATATATATAAAAACTATTCCACAACAACTACCTAATAAACACAAATCTAAGTAAAGGTTTGTGTGTATTAGGTATTTGTTGTGGAATTGTTAGTTCACTTGTTAGATATTGCTGCACAAGGCAATGACTCAAGGCTGCTGCCCACTGCAAGATCATTTGTCCTCCAAGATCATTTGCCTGAATATACTTACTGTAACTTGACCCTACATTTGTACTGTTTTACCATTGTTTTAATTAAACTGATTTTAAATGAGTCTGGTGGTGGGAAGTCTTATTTTATCAACAGCCTTCTCTTTGATTGATAAGACTTAGCAACCCATATCAACATAGGGTGCTGAATGATAGTGTTTTAAAAAGGAGCTTGAACTTCTCCAGATTTGTAACCCACAATTTGTATTACCAGATCACCACATTGGGTTTGATGTTGAGTCTTTTTTCTCATGTCAGAACCCTAAAGTTATCATCATATGAAAGTCACGTAGAATCTGTAGATCATTTAGAAAACTTAATTGAAAACATGATTAACAACATTAACCATCCCAGCCTTGATAAGTATGTTATGATCTCTCCCATTCGGGATATCCTGATGGATAGGATGTGTTTGTCTTTGGATCAGGCAACCAGGTTTCAACAGCTGAATCTATAGGAAAAACAATTCGATAAAAATCCTAGTTCAGTTCTTCACCCGTTTGTTGTATTACTTTGTGAGTAGTTTTATGAGGTTGAAATACGTGGAGAAATATCCCCTGGTCATGGCAGTGTCCTATAAGCAGAGAACAGAAACAAGACTTTAGAGGAGATGTCATGGTACACTGGCACATAATAATAATACTTATGACTGATGAGCCAGTGGTCATCTCACCTTCTCCACCTTGGTCTTCTCCCCCATTGCCTTGGTCTTCTTCTTGACCTTGTTGTTCTTAGTGGATCCAGTCTTGTTCCTCTTCCCAAAACAACATGCCAGCCTCCTCCAGAAAGACATCTTATTGGGATTTGAGGAAGCCTTGTCAACCATTGCCACAGGCTTCTCCTCAGGAACTGGTTTGCCGATGAGGTCACAGTGAGGGTAGATGGAGTACGGCCATGACATGCCCTCACTCTTGGAGATGGAGGACCGGCTCAGGGCCCTCTGAGGCTCACCCTTGGAGGCCCAGGCGGCTTTAGGGAGAGGTGGTGTCGGTGCGTCCAAATAGGTTGTCTCGGGTTCTTCCAGAACTTGGCTGATTGAAGCACTCAGCTCCACAACCTCTTGGCGGAGCAGCTGCATCTGTGTTAGGAGGGCTTCAGGGGAGAGGGGCCGTGTCCATATCTGTGTTGAAGTGTGCACTGGGCTTTGATCCAGCAGGACAGGTTCAGCTAATGCAATCAGGTCGGCAACCCCTTGTTGGCGCAGGACAGATCCAGGTGTGGGGTGGCGCTGTGGTGAAGCCTCCATAGCGTTGCTGCTTTGGTCCAGGACAGGCTGCATTAATGCAGTCAACTCGCCAAGCTCTTGGCAGAGCTTTTGCATCTTCACCAGGAGGGCCTCAGGAGGGGAGGGGGGCTGTGGTGAACTATCGCCTGCACATGGCCATCCACAACTTGAGCTTCCATCCATGACAAGCTGAATTTATGGATGCAGATCTCTTTGATCACCCAATAAAAGAAAGACACTTGTTCAATAATCGCTTGAAAAGAAACAAGTAGCCTAGCTAATGAATTTTCAATATCACGAGAAGACACGGATAAGGAAACAATTAAGTAAAATACACTGGTAAGACGCAGAAAGTGCTCGAAGTTGACAGCAACTGACGAAATGAATCCCTCCTGATTCTTCAACGGATTTGTGACAGCTGCGTCATAATGACTAGGAATCTATAATAGTCCTAGAATATGTTGCGTAATATTCGGATTCGTACTAACCCAAGGAACAAAACCACATACTTGTATTTCCTCTCATTATATTCTGGCTGTCACGAATGTGGTTCATCTTTATGTAATTTAGCTCAGGTCAGTGTGTTATAATTGCTTGCTGCGCGTAAAACCATGCTCGCGTATTTCAAGGACACAGATTTAAAGAATACACCTGCTAGATCGCACTCTTGAAAACAATTACAAATTCACCCGTTTTAGTTTTTAAAACATCTTAATTTCCAGATTACCAAGAAATCTGTGTCCATGATCGAGATGAATCAAGTGCACTGCATTCACTACAGCTCTGGCGAGACCTCCCAGTCACATCTCTGTGGCTGATCTTTGATAGGCTCCATCCCAATTTACACTCCTTTTGGCTCTGTCATGCATTCACTACAGCTCTGGCGAGACCTCCCAGTCACATCTCTGTGGCTGATCTTTGATAGGCTCCATCCCAATTTACACTCCTTTTGGCTCTGTCATGCCAAATATTACCGCCCGTTGCTTTATCAACGCTGTGATGATCATTAAGGCCTAAATGACATAATTTTCAACGTCGTTTGATTAATAGACTGTCTTGTCTAGCTATCATGTTTTCACTTTTACCGGCCCTTCCCTTATCTACACTGAAATAATATAATTTCAGAAATAATATAATTTCAGTAGTCCCACAATTATTTTTTTCTAACTCGCATAGCTCATTAGTACACCCTTGTGGTTGTATCTATTGTAGGTCCTAGAATAAATACAACAATAACGTGGAGCAAATAACTACGATCTAAGGGTAATTTACAACTAATACCTTGTGAAACAGCTGTGAAAACCAACCTGGCAATATTAAGACTTTAATACATAAACTTTGATAGTTTTTGGTACAATTGTATGATTAATTTATTTTCAACGATTTTTTGACCACTCACATGCCCATCATAGACTAAAAAACTGCATTCTGGTGTTTGGAATATAGAGGTGGTTGCGAGGATTCTGCCTGTTCTCAACAGACAGACAGTCTCAGAAGGGGGACTTGAAGAGGGAGACTGCAAAGTCCAGGCACTGCTGCTCTTTGTTCAAATCAAAGCTGATTGGTCACATACACATGGTTACAGATGTTAATGTGAGTGTAGCGAAATTCTTGTGCTTCTAGTTCCAACAGTACAGTAATATCTAACAAGTAATCGAACAATTACACAACTACTACCGAATACACACAAATCTAAAGGGATGGAATAAGAAAATGTACATATAAATACAGTTGAAGTCAGAAGTTTACATACACTTAGGTTGGAGTCATTAAAACTAGTTTTTCAACCACTCCACAAATGTCTTGTTAACAAACTATAGTTTTGGCAAGTCAGTTAGGACATCTAATTTGTGCATGACAAGTCATTTTTCAAACAATTGTTTACAGACAGATTATTTCACACTGTATCACAATTCCAGTGGGTCAGAAGTGTACATACACTAAGCTGACTGTGCCTTTAAACAGCTTGGAAAATTCCAGAAAATGATGTCATGGCTTTAGGAGCTTCTGATAGGCTAATTCACATCATTTGAGTCAATTGGAGGTGTACCTGTGGATGTATTTCAAGGCCTACCTTCAAACTCAGTGTCTCTTTGCTTGACATCATGGGAAAATCAAAAGAAATCAGCCAAGACCTCAGAAAATAAATTGTATACCCCCACAAGTCCTTGGGAGCAATTTCCAAATGCCTGAAGGTACCACGTTCACCTGTACAAACAATAGTACGCAAGTATAAACACCATGGGACCACGCAGCCATCCTACCGCTCAGGAAGGAGACGTGTTCTGTCTATTAGCGATGAACGTACTATGGTGCAAAAAGTGCAAATCAATCTCAGAACAGCAAAGGACCTTGTGAAGATGCTTGAGGAAACAGGTACAAAAGTATATATAGCCACAGTAAAACGAGTCCTATATCGACATAACCTGAAAGGCCGCTCAGCAAGGAAGAAGCCACTGCTCCAAAACAACCATTAAAAAAAGCAAGACTACAGTTTGCAACTGCACATTGGGACAAAGATCGAGGAAAATGGGGGAGGCTTGCAAGCCGAGGAACATTGAAGCAACATCAAGACGTCAGTAAGTTAAAGCTTGGTCGCAAATGGGTCATCCAAATGGACAATGACCCCAAGCATACTTCCAGAGTTTTGGCTAAATGGCTTCAGGACAACAAAGTCAAGGTATTGGAGTGGCCATCACAAAGCCCTGACCTCAAATCCTATAGAAATGTGTGGGCAGAACTGAAAAAGCGTGTGCGAACAAGGAGGCCTACAAACCTGACTCAGTTACAGCAACTCTGTCAGGAGGAATGGGCCAAGATTCACCCAACTTATTGTGGGAAGCTTGTGGAAGGCTACCCAAAAAGTTCGACCCAAGTTAAACAATTTAAAGGCAATGCTACCAAATACTAATTGAGTGTATGTAATCTTCTGATCCACTGTGAATGTGATGAAAAAAATACAACTGAAATAAATCATTCTCTCTACTACTATTCTGACATTTCACATTCTTAAAATAAAGTGGTGATCCTAACTGACATAAGACAGGGAATTATTTACTTGGATTAAATGTCAGGAATTGTGAAAAACGGAGTTGAAATGTATTTGGCTAAGGTGTATGTAAACTTCCGACTTCAACTGTATATGGATGACCGATGACTTAGCGGCATAGGCAAGATGCAATAGATGGCATAAAATACAGTATATACACATATGAGATGAGTAATGTCAGATATGTAAACATTATTAAAGTGACATTATTAAAGTGACTGATTAATTTATTAAAGTGGCCAATGATTTCGAGTCTGTATGTAGGCAGCAGCCTCTCTGTTAGTGATGGCTGTTTAACAGTCTGATGGGCTTGAGATAGACTGAAAAACAGCTTCTCGGTCCCAGCTTTGATGCACCTGTACTGACCTCGCTTTTTTGGTTGTTGGCCTTCCTGTGACATCGGTTGCTGTAGGTCAGAAGGTTTGCCCCTGGTGATGCATTGTGTAGACCGCACCACCCTCTGGAGAGCCTTGCGGTTGTGTGCGGTGCAGTTGCCTTACCAGGTGGTGATACAGCCCGACAGGATCCTCTCAATGTAAAAGTTTGAGGATTTTAGGTGGCGAAAGCCAAATTTCGTCAGCCTCCTGAGGTTGAAGAAGAGCTGTTGTGCCTTTTTTACCACACTGCCTGTGTGGATAATTTCAGTTTGTCCGTGATGTGTACGCAGAGGAACCTTCTCCACTGCTGTCCCTTCAATGTGGATAGGGGGGGTGCTCCCTCTGATGTTTCCTGAAGTCCACAATAATTTCCTTTGTTTTTTTGACGTTGAGTGAGTTTTTTCCTGACACCACACTTAGAGTGCCCTCACCTTCTCCCTGTAGGATGTCTTGTCGTTGTTGGTAATCAAGCCCACTACTGTTGTGTTGTCTGCAAACTTGATGATTGAGATGGAGGCGTGCATGGCCACGCAGTCATGGGTGAACAGGGAGTACAGGAGGGGGCTGAGCACGTACCCTTGTGGGGCCCCGGTGTTGAGGATAAGCGAAGTGGAGATGTTGTTTCCTACCTTCACCACCTTGCAAAGGGTGGGGTTGAGACCCAGGGCCTCAAACTTAATGATGAGCTTGGAGGGAACTATGGTGTTGAATAATGAGCTGTAGTCAATGAACAGCATTCTTACATGCTGTACATCCACTTGTACAGATGGGAAAGGGCAGTGTGATTGCATCGTCTTTGGACCTATTGAGGCGGTATGCAAATTGAAGTGGGTCTAGGGAGGCAGGTAAGGTGGAGGTGATATGATCCTTGACTAGTCTCTCAAAGCACTTGATGATGACATAAGTGAGTGCTACGGGACAATAGTCATTTAGTTCAGTTATCTTTGCCTTCTTGGGTACAGGAACAATGGTGGCCATCTTGAAGCATGTGGGGACAGCAGACTGGGATAGGGAGAGATTAAATACGCCCGTAAACACATTTAAAATGTCTTACTCGGCCACAGAGAAGGAGAGGGGGAGCAACACAGTTCTTGGTAGTGGGCCGCGTCGGTGGCACTGTATTCTCCTCAAAGCGGGCAAAGAAGGTGTTCTGAGTGTTTGCAGTGCTCTTGTTAAGTTAATCTGTGTATCTCACATTATGTGCTCGGTATGATCGAGAAAGAAAACTTTCTTAGCAGATAATGACAACATGAGAACAACAGTAGCTGTAGATGATGTAATGAAAAGTTGGAGGGTGGTTGGTAATGGAGGACATCAGGTGGATCCACGTCTGGGTGTTGGGCAGAACCTCTAGGTCCTGGAGAACAGGAGCAGAGTTAAAGGGAACAGGGTAGGAGACAGAGACATAAACAAGCACATACACAGGTTACACTTACTGTGAGAACATTTGATGGATTAGTGCATTGTTATAAATGGGAGATAGTGGCAAGAAAAAGTAAGTGAACCCTTTGGAATTACCTGGATCTCTGCATAAATTGGTCATCAAATTGGATCTGATCTTCATCTAAGTCACAACAACAGGAGCAGAGTTAAAGGGAAAAGGGGAGAAGACAGAGACAGGTTAGTCATTAGCCTGGGGGGTTCAAACAGTCTGCTTACACTAATAACACACAAATTATTGTATTTTTCTTTTCTAAATTGAATACATAATTGAAACATTCAGTGCAGGTTGGAAAAAGTATTAACCCCCAGGCTAATGACTAACCTGGAGTCCAATCAATGAGTGGAGTCCAATCAATGAGACAAGATTAGAGATGTTGGTTAGAGCTGCCTTACCCTATAAAAAAGAAACACTCACAATTTGAGTTTGCTATTCACAAGAAGCATTGCCTGATGTGAACCATTCTTCGACCAAAGATCTCAGAAGACCTAAGATTAAGAATTGTTGACTTGCATAATGCTGGAAAGGGCTAAAAGTATGCAGATTTTCATATTTGTTAGGACACTGACACACACACACTATAATAATATAGCCCGGACTATTTGCATTGTAGCCCCTTTACGCTGCTGCTACTCTCTGTTTATCATATATGCATAGTCACTTTAACCATATCTACATGTACATACTACCTCAATCAGCTCGACTAACCGGTGCCTGTATATAGCATCGCTACTGTTATTTTTCTGTCGTTTTTATTTCTTTACTTACCTAACACCTTTTTTTATTTTAATTGCACTATTGGTTAGAGCCTGTAAGTAAGCATTTCACTGTAAGGTGAACTGTAACCTGTAACCTGTTGTTTTCGGCGTGCGTGACAAATAAACTTTGATTTGACTGAAATCTGCTAAATTTGAATTGGGACACTTACTGATCATGTGCCATGGTGAAACTACTTTGATGGGCTTCAACTCCGCTGCCACAGTCTTTGCCCTCTCAAACTTCTGTCAGGCTAGACAGGATACCAACCTTTTTAAAGCTAAAAGTAACTCATTTAAACATTGTGTGCTCTCTGATATAACATTCATTGAAATCATAATAATTTCAGATATAATAGAATGTGATTGATAAACAAAAGGTTATTTCACTTGCACAGCTGTCCACCTCCTTGACAATTCCCCGTCAGAAGAAAGGAAGGGCCAACATGCATCTCGGTCAGCACGGCCTCCTTTTCCTCCTTAGTAAAAAATCACCCTCCTATGTGGCTGGCCATCCTTCCCCGTAGCAAATATGCAAAAATATTAAACTGGATTAAATTGATGGATTTTGATGGGGACTTTTTTATTATGTTACGTAGATTGACATTACAATATATATTATTTTACAGCAGCAATACCAACACTGTCATATCAGCAAACATTTCTAAAAACCAGTTTTTGCTTTGTCATTATGGGGTTTTGTGTGTAGCTTGATGAGGGGAAAAAAATGATTTAATACATTTTAGAATTAGGCTGTACTTTAACAAAATGTGTTAAAAGTCAAAGAGTCTGAATACTTTCAGAATGCACTTGTATGTATTGAATAATGGCACAATAATTTGGGCTTCTTTGGGCTTGGGCTCATTAAATGTCTTTAATGTTGTGGTCATAAAATGTATTTAATGTATGGCTCATCAGGCTCAGGTAGCATCAGGCTTTAATTTTAGATCAAAGCTCTAATCAAATCCAGACAGGCCTAATTATATGCTTTTGAATTACACCAGGTTCCCTGGTTAAAAAGTGATTTATTCTCGGGATGGAACATTTGTAAAATACCGGGAAAAATAATCAACCCTACTCTGCATGCATAGCCTACAGTGCATGTTTTTATGTAGAACAAATTGAGTAGCTGTTTGCACTGGAGGTTTTCGCTCCCTCCTGGCATGTGTAAGATAGGTTTCCAGGTTTCCACAGGTTGCTGTTGTATGAGGAGTCCCATCCATCCTCCTGCAGGCATTTATGCAGGAATGTCTCTGTGGCTATGATACAGTCCTACCTGGAACCAACAAAATGTAGTCTTGTTGGCATGCTAATTCTAGATGCCTTTCTCTGTTTGATTTGTGGAGGAGAATCAACCCCACCCCTCTGGAAACTATTGTATTTTCTTATTCCTTTTTCGACTGAGCCTGGACTCGAACAAGGATCTCTAGTGGCACAGCTAGCACTGTGATCAGTGGAGGCTGGAGACTTGAAAAACTGAGGAAACCCACGTTGTAGACACACGGAGACGTCAAAGCGTGTTTCAAAAATCGCCAGAGTAATTGTTTTAACCTAAAGAATTTAGTAAAGACATTTATTGTACAATATTATGGGGAATGAGAATGAGAGGGCTACATACACCGTTTTGGGAAGGGATCACAGCAGTGATTGAATGAGGGTATAAGGCATGAATTGAGGTTTTCAGTGACTTGACTTCTGTGCAGGACAGGATTTGACTGGGAAGACAAAAAACAATAACACAACACACTGCACAGTTAAGACATACGAGCTAAGAATGAGTTAGTCCAAGTAAGGAGTAAAATAATTTATGTGTAATGTGATTGAGTATACATACAGTAATGAGAGAAAATTGATAGGGGTACTCACAGTGGTTGGAGAAGAATCATTAAATGTAACAGTGGATGAGTGGGAACATGAGACGTGGCTTCAGTTCATGTCAGGAGAGAGTTGACAATCGCAGTGGAGTGGAGTGGTCACTTCTTCAATCAGGGAACAGGAAGAGACATAGATAGAACTACAAATAGCAGATACATTCCATTACAGCTGCGCCATCGTAGGTTTGAATAACACATTTGTCCATGAAGTTAAACAAAGACTGCGCATCTCGCCCACTTGACACATCAAAGTAGCCTAAGAAACGTTCCTGAATAAAGCCCTGATCATCTACATACCTGACAATAACTGACAACAGCAAGCAGACTGGAGGCAAACAGAGTTGGGGGGCAATTTTTACCCACCGGGGCCTGGAGTATTTCCTTATCTGTTAACCTAACCAGGAAAACTCTGGACCTTAAGGTCCCTAAACAGGTCACATGTGGGGGGCGAGCAACCTTATACTTGTTCATATGAATTATATTTAGAGGAGAGTAGGTGGGGGATTTCCTCTACCTAGACAGAGACAACAACTGATAGAGACAATAGAACTCACAGGGCTGAGCCTGCTTTATGCGTCATGCAGGCCTATGCAACTGCAGGCCTTTAAAAAATGTACTTACATCTGTCATCACTATTATGTTGATTGATTCATTCCAGTTAATCATTTTGGATTGAAATCGTATAGGCAGCCTAGCCAGCCCAATTGAAATATAAACCAAATTTGATCACATTCACATTTTCTCCTGACACACAAATGGACTGTAAATACATAACGCTACCAATTAATTACCCTGACCAAATGGAGAGCGCACATAGTAGGCTGTATGCATCTGCTCTTATTAGTAGCCTACAGCTGATCAGACTGAAAATGGTCTCGTTTTCATCCCATACAGCAAGTCAAATATCGAATGTTTAGGTGTGGCCTATGCTGCTACAACGTTTATTTAATACGTTTTTGCTTGTCTTTGTCCGGAGTGATGTTTTATCATCTTTGCTAAATAAATACCGGAGGAAAGTGGAACACCTACTTGAGCGCCCTGCGTCAACCTCTCTCTTTAATGAATGATCCCAGAAAAGACTGAAAGTTCCATATGTTCAGCAAGTAAAGCATCGAAACGTGCAATTACTGCTACAAGCTCCTTGTGGTTGCACTTGTTAGTTAGCGGAACATTCCCTCTCGTTGTGCCCTCCCAATTTTTGCATGCACAAAAACGCAGTGGTGTTGATAAACCGCTTGAGAATATCCCTGTTTCTTCTTACTTTCTCGTTGTGTTGCGCATTTTGAATAGGCAGACCTTCGACACGGTCGATGCGGCTTTTTCCCAGAAGCTTGAATCTTATAACGTTATGCTCTCTGCTTTTGTTTTGCCATTTAGCTGAATGATCAATGTTCTTCAGGGCACTGTACCCTGCTATCGCCCAAGGCTCAGAATTCTCAAAAAGCAAAAATACAGACGGATTGATGAAAGGCTCCCTGTTAACCAGCTACACTTTTGATAGCAATTGGTATTGAACGCCATCACCTTTTCATCTTTCTTCATGAAACTGATCTCAGGCAGTCGACCTCGGTTTTAATTCGCACCTTTTCCGTGTGCCCCAGAGAATGAAAAGGGTTCAACAAAAAGTAAAAACAATTTGAGGTAGCGTTGCCGGCGAAAGGTGCACACTCGAACTGGTAGCTAGCTTGTTATCATGGAAAATTGAAATAATCTGCACTAACTGGATACAAAAAGTTATAAAACCAAGAAAACAATGTATAATTAACCTCCTCCATCTCCTGTAATTTGAATAATCTAATTTGAATTGAATAATTTAAAAAATGCTCAAATAAATATTTTCAATCTCTATCCAATAATTTCACCAAGCTTCTCAACACATAGATCCCCCCCAATAATGCTCTACAGCACAACCTCAATACATCGCACTAGGTTCCTTCTCTGATCCTAATCGTATGATTGGATGGACAACATGTCAGTTCATACTGAAAAAGCTTAGATTTTTTGGAGGAGGTCTTCCAGAATTGGCCATAATTACCATGTAGGTCTATGGAAGGGGGTGAGGTCTATGAGCCTCCTAGGATTTGTATTGAAGTCAATGGATCCAGAGGAGGACAGAAGCTAGCTGTCCTCCCGCTACACCTTTGTGCTGACCTAGATAGTGCTTTTGAAGTTACTATAGACCTTCATTGCAAAATAGTGTGCTTTAATCAATTATTTGGTGACATATGAATATATTTAGTATAGTTTGATCTAAAAAGCAAAAATGTTTTTGTGTTTCACTGTTTTTATTTTTATGACATTTTACCGAGGAGGATGGTCCTCCCCTTCCTCCTCTGAGGAGCCTCCACTGGCAGAGACAGAGCCCAAATAATTCCTAGTAAACTGGGATGGAGTGGGTGGTATGCTATAAAAACATTTAAGCATTTGGATTTGTCATGTGTCATTTGGATAAAAGCATCTGCTAATGTCATATATTATATATTATTATTTAAGTGTTTGGCAAAGCCCAATGGAATTTATTGATCAAAACATTTTATTCATGAGAAAATTACCCCTTCCCAGCCCAGTACCCTTAGCCTCGCGTGAGTTGCATCGTGTGAGCTCTGCGCAGTGAGAACTGTAGCTAGGTTGTCCGCCATTGCTGATTGTGGAGATCTACGTTTATAGAAACATTGCCGTTTGGTTGTCAACAACCAACTACGGACTAGTGAGGGTCGAGTGGAAGCTCCACAAGTATACTTCCCTGTACCTAACCAGATAATATTTTCATGAAAATACAGACGAGGTAACCATGTCCAATCTCAGCAAAGGCGGCACAAAAAAGGACACCAAGATGAGGATACGAGCTTTTCCTGTAAGTACACACCGCTAATAGGACCTGTCCCTGCCAGCAGCAGGCGGTGACTGGGCCACCGAGGTTCGAGTAACTAGCTAGCTGGGGAGTGCAGTTTGCAAGGCCGAAGTAGATAGCTAGCTACCCCCTACAAGAGAGGTTATGGATAGCTGCTTGCTAGCTACCTACTGTTAGATACAGTAGCTAGTAACGTTACTGTTGTCAGACAATTATTAGCTAGCGAACGACCAACTGTCATTTTACCCGGAGAAAAACATGGTTTCTAGCTAGTTAACTAAATATTTGGGGTCGTAGCTTTGTTTGTGGCTGAACGACTGTTTTATTTAACGTTAGGTCAAATCAGAAACTGGTGGGTTGGACTGGAGAGAATTGTTGTTATTCTGCATGACATGGTTTGCTAAATCACGTTCTTTTAGTTAATAAAAAAAAAACACGTTCTTTAGTTACATGCCAATAAAACCTTTCGATACCCCGACTAACTTTAACTGTTGGATAGATAGATAGCTAACTTTAGCATCGACTGTTACACCTAGTTAATGTAACGTTAGATACTTTGTCTTTCAAGATTGAAGTAGCTAACGTTAGCCTAAGTTGAATTTGTAAACAGTTTGCTAAAACTAATGGACAAAAGCTAATGGGAGTAAGCTATTGGTTGACATCAGTTTTCAGAAGATCAGTGTTCAGTTATGACGGATGTCCCTCCACTGAATCCTCAATGATCCCCTATAGTAGCTCTCGATAACCCTTCTCTCCATAGGGTTTCCAGCAGTTAGCTTTGCCCACTGAAACAAATGGCCCTTTCATATCAGTCAAATAATCTATTTTTAAAATATGTTTTATATATATATTTTGTTCCCTCTTCGCCACAATTTCGTGGTATCCAATTGGTAGTTGGTCTTGTCCCATCGCTGCAAATCCCGTACGGACTCGGGAAAGGCGAAGGTCGAGAGCTATGCGTCCTCCGAAACACAACCCAGCCAAGCCGCACTGCATCTTGATACGGTGATCTTAACCCGGAAGCCAGCCGCACCAATGTGTTGGAGGAAACGCCGTACACCTGGCAATGCAAGCTTGCATTGCGCCCGGCCCAGGAGTCGCTAGTGCGCGATGGGACAATAACTTCCCTGCCGGCCAAACCCGGACGACGCTGGGCCAATTGTGCGCTTCCCCATGGGTCTCCAGGTCACGGCCGGCAGCGACAGAGCTTAGACTTGAACCAGGATCTCTAGTGGCACAACGAGCACTGTGATGCAGTTTCTTAGACCTCTGCAACACGCAGGAGGCCCGAAAAATTATATTTGAAATAAAAACAATTATTCACTTACTGTATAAATGTGTGCCTCCAGTTGATAAACTACACTTCCTCCCAGGTATGCTTACAGTGGTGTTCGGAACAGGCTAGACAGCTAATTGGCACAGTTGGTCTCCTCTTGTCTGTCTTCTGTAAACAAGTGCGGTAATGTGGAAATATGGCCATGTGGGAACATTAACCCTATTAATGTGTGTAGTAATTTAACATTTTGTTTTTATAAAATTATTTCTTGCTGATATGAGAGATCCATTACTTGTGTTTCCAAAACCGTACCACTTTCGCATTAACGTTTAGAGCAAGCATCGGGCTTAAGGTAGTTAGCGTCTATGAATGGGCTAAATTAATTATTGTGACATCCGGTAGCTAGTTTTGCCAGTTTTGTTAGTTTAATCTTCACCAAGGCAGTGACTCATCATAAACGTCAAATAACCTTAGGCCTTAAATGAAAGGATCATGTGCTTAGCCCAGTGTTTAGTTGAAAGTTCACTGCCATCAGATCATGTTACCTCCCCTTGCTGTTCAGATCTCCATATGACAACACTTTAAATTATTATCATGAAAGGGATGGGAAGGATATGAGTGCTCCTCAGATTCTATCCAGTTTGCATCTACTGAGTGTCACACTAACCCATGTGAAGCGGCTGAAGCCACTTTGGAACACACTTTTGATATGCAGAGAGATGGTGTAGAATAGATCTTTAAAATTCTTGTTTTATGTCTTGGCTGGGACTTCCTAGGGTCCATTTCAGACATTCAGAGATGTCCTCAGAATCAGCAATTAGTCTGGCCACAGACTAAAATGATGTTGAGTACCACAGAAAATAGGACTGTTTTGTGTAGTTCTGGTCCAGGGTGTTAGTGCACTTCCTCTACTAACAATGACCAGAGCGAAACAAAACTGTGCAATCATGGTCCGAAAAAGGTTCAGGCCCTGTACCTGGATTATTAGTGGGATACAAGACAGTTAATTTATTGTGGTAAGTTTCTAGGTTTTATAAAAATGACTTGTGAGTAAAAGGCCTATTAGTTGCAGAGGGTTTCACTTCATAGGGATCCCCGTCCCTCACTCCAATAAGAAATCCAAATACCAACCTTGCATAATTGTTCTCGGGTTGAGCAGGGTCATGGATTGTCCTGCTATGTTACCTCCCGGATCCTTGTGAACCCTGTCCAATCACACCGATACTTCCTGTGAAATATGTTTGTGTTTGGATGGTGCCATATCCAGACTCCTTGTATGCAGCTTTTGGCCAGCCTCACTTTGGAGAGTCTCCAGGTTTAACAGGCTATGGTTGAGTGTGACAGCCAAAGGTGACAAGGGATTTATATCAAGCTGTGAATATGGCCATGTTTATCCGAGTGTGATGGTTGGCTACAGTGCAGTTACTGTTTGTCCAGTTAAAATTAGAATTTGGGGGAAAGGCAAATGTTACAAGGCACAAGTTAGATGTGGCCGTGAGCAATATGATATGGAAAATATAAAACGCTTTCATTCATGCTATGGACTGGATGGAACCTTATTGGGAATATTGTCATGATATTGCAGTCCTGCACTCTTAGTTCATCACAAGGAACACAAATAGGGACACACCTCTGTTTCCTTTGATTTGCTTTAATATACGTTAAATCATGAATTTTCAGGAGGAGCATTATTTTATCAATGTTACATTCAAACTGTTAGATATTGCAATATAATATAGGCACTCTTTAAATAAGTAGGGGTTTTGGGGTTGCAGAAGTGTAGCAAGTGTTGACTTGTTTCGTCTCTCTCGCAGGTTGCTGACCTAAAGAAGTAGGCTAGCCTAGCAGTAGACTGATAAAAATGGAGGCTATGCATATGGTGTCTATCAAGCTTGCTTTGCTCCAGTTCTCCCTCAAACGAGGGAGCCAAAGATCCCTGAAACTTTGGCCTGTCAGTCTATTTGTCTGCTCGCCTCTCACTCCCTTTCTCCACTGCAGATGACGATGGACGAGAAGTATGTCAACAACATCTGGGACCTTCTGAAGAATGCCATCCAGGAGATCCAGAGGAAGAACAACAGCGGGCTGAGCTTCGAGGAGCTCTACAGGAACGCCTACACCATGGTGCTGCACAAACACGGCGAGAAGCTCTACACAGGCCTCCGGGAGGTGGTCACCGAGCACCTCATCAATAAAGTAAGGCCAATGAACGCAGGGTGGTAGACTCATGCTCATCCCAGCACAAGTCGGGGAGTTGATTCAGTACTGGGTGCTGTTCATTAGGGCATGTGATGGAATAATGTTAAAACGTTTTACAAAAGACAATGAAAAGTGAGTGTTTCTTATTGGACCAGTCCAGCTAGTCCCTCCCTGTTTCAGCCAGTTTTCTTTAGTTTGACTTGCCATGAACACTACCATGGTCTGGATTTAACGTCCCTTTGCTGGATTTGTGTATGGCAGTAATCACCGTTGTAAAATCACTGGCAGAGTATTTTCCGTCTTACAGGATCTCTACAGTGGTAGAATAGTCACTGAGCTTGAGCACAAGATGTTACTCACCTTGACCATAATAACATTTTCATTGTTGAAAAGCAAGGAAACAAACCTTGTCTGTCAATCGAATCCAGGCGATATTAAATTACAGGCCAATTGCCCTGTTCAGTGTTGGGCCTGTTTGGTATGCTGACAGCGTGATGAAGTGGAGTGCTCATATTAAACCAATTACTGTGGAAAGCTCAGAGAATCTGTCTGACTATGGCTGGATGCGGCGAACTTGCAAAAGAAAGAAAACTATCCGGAAAACATGAGTTGCTTCCATTCATTCAGAAGCCTTATATTTAGTGGTTGGAATTTAAATGAGTTAAGTTTGAGGAATGGGGCTATCAGAAGGCCCAGCTCCACTAGGGCCCATAGGCATCTGACTGGAGATTTGAAAGCTCTCTTTCAGTAAACACACACAGTCCTGATCTATGACAAGCTCGGTTGATTGAAAAAGTATTCTGTTTCGGAGAGCGAAGCAGGATTTTAGTTTTTGCTTTGTGTTTTGTCGAATTATGTAGGTACTAGGAAGCAGATCGATCTGCCTTTTGGTGCTTGAATCAGTGATTGTGATAGCCTTTGTCCTTAGGAAAGCGTTTGTGTGATTTAGTTCCACAAACTATCCTATCACATGATCCCTATAACGTTCATGTTTAAACCACACACCATGTAGGTCAACATATTCCACTGAATGAGTAGCAGCAGGAAGCAGCAGCAGATTATCTTAAAGCTGTGACAGGTTTCTATGGGGTCTGCAAACTATTTGGAAACAATGACATTACTGGGCCAATTAAATATCTATGCAGGGCTAGGGCTTTGGCGGTCATTATATTTTTTCAGCTGGTTGATTGTCATTTAAATAACTGCCGGTCTCACTGTAATTGACAATTTAATTAACATAAAGATGCTTTGCATCTCCGGTTTCCACTTATAGCCACCTTTGGAACATCTACATTTTAAAACATCTAATAAATCCATTTAATATAGCCAGCGCATCACAATAAATCTTTCTTTTTTTTTGTCATGAAGAAAATGTAGCCTATTCCAGAAGAACAGAATAGCATATTCCTTTGGTAGGCCTTGATCTGGCTGTGCCATATGTTAGTTGGGTACACTAGTTCATTTATCAGGCAATATTAGCTTATAATTCCGGTGGCATTATTTTATAGTAAGAGCAATACAATTGAACATAACTGAATAAAATTGGGTATTTTTCTCCCAAACGATTTTCGATGGAGTGCGCACATGCGGCTATTCGGTGTTGAACGGTTAACAAAGAAACAGATCCTCCAATATGCTTAATTTACAGTTATTTATTCAACTTTAGTTGTGATAGAAACGTTAGGTTATATGTTTTGATTTCTAATACATTAAGGCTGCATGAAGCAAATAATGATGATTTGAAAAAAGTTGCATGAAAGGGAAGTGCTCTGCTCTTTTTCTTGCGCAGGCTACACACACCTCATTAGTCTCACATTCAGAATTTGACATGCACTTGATAATATCCTCACGCAGTATTCTCCATTTAATCTGGTCTTTACATATGTGTGGAATGATCTTTTATTTAGAATGGCCCACAAAAAATGAAAATCATCCATAGCCTGCACTCGAATAGCGAATAGTGCAGTTACTTTTTTAATATGCCAGGTAGGCTACACTGTTTGTAAAGCAGATTTATGTGCTTAATTTAAATATAGCAGCACGAGAAAGCTGGGATACACTTTTATTAAATGGTGGCCAGTCAAAACTCAGTCAGAACACGTTTCACCAGGCTGTGTAGGCTATGGGCTCTCCAACCATGTTCCAGGGGTCTTGAGCATATAGGCTACGTTTTGGATTTATTTGGCCACTTCAGTTGTGATACAAACCTTAGCAAAGCATATAGGCCTATGGACTAGGTTACATAATGCATGCAACTATGATTTGAAAAATGTGCAAAAAAATGCGTGCACTGTGAATCATTCACAACTGATAATATTTTCATCATTCAGACTATTCTCAATTTAATCTTGTCTTTACATATACTAAATAATGTGAGTGGGTGATTATCATGCACCTGTCGGAACAGGGGCATGGTTAGCAAATGGATACGCTTTTCCCGCGGTTCATTTTCATGCAAGCCAGTTAGGCAACTTTAGTTGAAAAGCGAAGCAATTTGCTTAATATTTGGAAAGCTGAGACGTACATATAGTAGGCCTAGCCTATAGAAAGCTGATGGGATTCTCCTCTTTTTAACAGATTGCATAGCATAGCCTATAGAAACGCAACAGGAACACTTTCATTCCATGCATCAACCAGCTATGAGAAGCTGTCTCTCCCTGCGCAGAAGGTGATCCTATTCTGCTCAAACTCTGAATGCCAGGGCTCTCATGAAGTATTTACTTTTAGATTTCATTTGTATTGATGTCAGAGTGATTAGAGGGACAATAGAGTGCTGAGTACCGGCCGTTAGCAAGTTTGCTAGTTCTACTAATGACAATCAGAGGCATCAGATGACTGTGGTCATGACTCCTGACTGCCAGTGTGGCTGTATTACAGTCACCATAGACCTATGTAGGTTGGCATGCCTACCTTTTCAGATTATCAATCATCGCTCTGGATATTTCAGCAGTGGCCTTAAAAAAACACCACCCAATTGGCATCTCAGAATTAAAACAAATACTCTCCCATTGACATTCTGTTCTTGTCCCCCACATTTGCAATCAGAGTAATAGGGTAAATCCATTTGAATTCAATCCCTTTTTGACAGCATCCAGTTTGATTTAAACCAAACTTTCCAAACATGTTTTGCTATGGAAGAACTGGTCATAAAGTGGCAAAAAATCACTGAAGCTGGAGACTCATATCTCCCTCACTAGCTTTAAGCACCAGCTGTCAGAGCAGCTCACAATCACTGCACCTGTACATAGCCCATCTGAAATAGCCCATCCAACTACCTTATCCCCATACTGTATTTATTTATTTATCTTGCTCCTTTGCACCCCGGTATCTCTACTTGCACATTCATCTTCTGCACATCTACCATTCCAGTGTTTAATTGCTATATTGTAATTACTTTGCCACCATGGCCTATTTATTGCCTTATCCTACCTCATTTGCACATACTGTATATAGACTTTTTCCACTGTATTATTGACTGTATGTTTGTTTATTCCATGTGTAACTTTGTTGTATGTGTCGAACTGCTTTGCTTTATCTTGGCCAGGTCACAGTTGCAAATGAGTACTTGTTCTCAACTAACCTACCTGGTTAAATAAATGTAAACTTTCAAATATCCCTTTGTTGACTGTTGCAGGGCGTTATATCATCCTCCTTCAGCACCGGCCTGAACCCTAGCTGCCTTAAGCTCTCTCCTGGCCCCTTACACTAAGTCTGAATTTGTCCTGCTAGGTGACCTAAACTGGGACATGCTTAAACCATCTAACCAAGTCCTAAAGCAATGGGACTCCCTACATTTTTCTCAGATTACTACCAATCCCACAAGGTATGACTCCAAACACCCAGAAAAGGATACTCTCCTCAGTGTTATCCTCACAAATAATCCTGATAGGTACCAGTCTCTCCCTGCGCAGAAGGTGATCCTATTCTGCTCAAACTCTGAATGCCAGGGCTCTCATGAAGTATTTACTTTTAGATTTCATTTGTATTGATGTCAGAGTGATTAGAGGGACAATAGAGTGCTGAGTACCGGCCGTTAGCAAGTTTGCTAGGCTACTAATGACAATCAGAGGCATCAGATGACTGGTCATGACTCCTGACTGCCAGTGTGGCTGTATTACAGTCAGGTGATCACTGTTTTACAGCCTGTGTTCATAATGGCTGCTCAGTGAAACATCCTGTCCTGATTTGTCATAGATGCTTGCTAAAAAACTTTAATGAGCAAGCCTTCCTTCATGACCTGGCCTCTGTATATTGGTATTAGAGGTCGACCGATTAATCTGAACGGCCGATTAATTAGGGCCGATTTCAAGTTTTCGTAACAATCGGAAATCTGTATTTTTGGACACCGATTTGGCTGATTTAAAAAATAAATAATAATTGTACACCTTTATTTAACTAGGCAAGTCAGTTCAGAACACATTCTTATTTTCAATGACAGCCTAGGAACGGTGGGTTTAACTGCCTTGTTCAGGGGCAGAATGACAGATTTTTACCTTGTCAGCCCGGGGATTCAATCTTGCAACCTTACAGTTAACTAGTCCAACGCTCTAACCACCTGATTACATTGCACTCCACGAGGAGACTGCCTGTTACACGAATGCAGTAAGAAGCCAAGGTAAGTTGCTAGCTAGCATTAAACTTATCTTATAAAAAACAATCAATCAATCATAATCACTAGTTATAACTACACATGGTTGATGATATTACTAGTTTAATCTAGCGTGTCCTGCGTTGCATATAATCGATGCGGTGCGTATTCACGAAAAAGGACCATCTTGCTCCAATGTGTAAACATCAATGCCTTTCTTAAAATCAATACACAAGTATATTGCCTGCTAACCTGGCTCGTTGTGAACTCTGTGAAGACTATTTCTTCCTAACAAAGACAGCCAACTTCTGTTGGTGCATTTGCGAAAAAAGCACAATCGTTGCACGACTATACCTAACCATAAACATCAATGCCTTTCTTAAAATCAATACACAGAAGTATATATTTTTAAACCTGCATATTTTGCTAAAAGAAATCCAGGTTAGCAGGCAATATTAACCAGTTGAAATTGTGTCACTTCTCTTGCGTTCATTGCACGCAGAGTCCGTGTATATGCAACAGTTTGGGCCGCCTAATTTGACCGAATTTTAGGTAATTATGACATAACATTGAAGGTTGTACAATGTAACATGAATATTTAGACTTATGGATGCCACCCGTTAGATAAAATACGGAACGGTTCTGTATTTCACTGAAAGAATAAACATCTTGTCTTCGAGATGATAGTTTCCGGATTCGACCATATTAATGACCTAAGACTCGTATTTCTGTGTTATTATGTTATAATTAAGTCTATGACTTGATAGAGCAGTCTGACTGAGCGATGGTAGGCACCAGCAGGCTCGTAAGCATTCATTCAAACAGCACTTTCGTGCATTTTGCCAGCAGCTTGTTGCTGTGCTTCAAGCATTGAGCTGTTTATGACTTCCAGCCTATCAACTCCCGAGATTAGGCTGGTGTAACCGATGTGAAATGGCTAGCTAGTTAGCGGGGTGCGCACTAATAGCGTTTCAAACGTCACTCGCTCTGAGACTTGGAGTGGTTTTTCCCCTTGCCCTGCAAATATATTCTCAATACATTTTTCATAAAAAGAATCCGACAGGATTCAAGAGACAACAAACCCAACGGAGTAAAGAAAAAAAATTAAAATGAAGTACTCCGCGGCTTTTGTGGAGCGATGGGTAACGCTGCTTCGAGTGTGGCTGTTGTCGATGTGTTCCTGGTTAGAGCCCAGGTAGGGGCGAGGAGAGGGACGGAAGCTATACTGTTACACTGGCAATACCAAAGTGCCTATAAGAACATCCAGTTGTCAAAGGTATATGAAATACAAATCGTATAGAGAGAAATTGTCCTATAATTACTACAACCTAAAACTTCTTACCTGGCAATATTGAACACTCCTGTTAAAAGGAACCTGTTCTCATGTTCTGAGCAAGGAACTTAAACGTTAGCTTTTTTACATGGCACATATTGCACTTTTACTTTCTTCTCCAACACTGTGTTTTTGCATTATTTAAACCAAATTGAACATGTTTAATTTTATTTGAGGCTAAATTGATTTGATTGATGTATTAAGTTAAAATAAGTATTCATTCAGTATTGTTGTAATTGTCATTATTACAAATCCTTTTTTAAAAGTCGGCCGATTAATCGCTATCGGCTATTTTTGGTCCTCCAATAATCGGTATCGGCATTGAAAAATCCTAGTCGGTCGACCTCTAATTGGTATAGAATCAAATTGATCATGTCTGTCGAAGAAGCTTTGGACTTTCTTTTTTGATATCTTCAGTGATGTTGTTAACAAACACGCCCCCATAAAGAACATTTTATTTAAAACCGGTTCAGACCCTGCTTTGACCGTGATCTTGCAGAGTTACTCCACATCAAGAATTGCATTTGGCGAAAGGCTCGGCACACGCATACTCAGGCTGACTGGCTCTCGTTCAGGTATATGAGAAATAAGTGCACTCAGGCTATCCGGAAGGCCAAAGTTAGATACTTCATATCCTTAAGAAGTTAATAAGGAGCAGTTCTCTATCTCTCTCAGGGTTTAAACCCCAAAAGTTATGGAAAATGGCTAAAGACCTGGAGAATAAACCCTCCTCCACATAGCTGCCCATGTCCCTTAATGTTGTTGATGTGGTTTTTACTAACAAGGAGCACATGGCTGAGCTCTTTAATAATCACCACTTCATTAAGTCAGGATTCCTATTTGACTCAGCCATGCCTCCTTGCCCGTCCAACATTTCCTAATTTCCCACCCCTTCTCATGTGACTAGCCCTAAAGCTCCTCCCTCTTTTCCCCCTGCCCCGCTACAAAGTTTCTCCCTGCAGGCGGTCACTGAGTCCGAGGTGCTAAAGGAGCTCCTTAAATCAGATGGTTTAGACCTTTTCTTCTTTAACCATTCTAGCGCAGGTGTTCCGCTAGCAGAACACCTCGACAACATTCCGCTGAAAAGGCAGCGTGCGAAATTCAAAAATATTTTTTTGAAATATGTGACTTTCACACATTAAGTCCAATACAGCAAATGAAAGATAAACATCTTGTTAATCTACTCATCGTGTCCGATAAAAAAAAAAAAATGCTTTACAGCTAAAGCACAACATATGATTATGTTAGATCACCGCCAAGTCAAAAAAACACACAGCCATTTTTCCAGCCAAAGATTGGAGTCACAAAAAGCAGAAATATAGATCAAATTAATCACTAACCTTTGATGATCTTCATCAGATGACACTCAGAGGACATCATGTTACACAATACATGTATGTTTTGTTCGATAATGTGCATATTTATATCCAAAAATCTCAGTTTGCATTGGTGCCTTACGTGCAGTAATGTTTTGATTCCAAAACATCTGGTGATTTTAGCAGAAATACTCATAATAAACATTGATAAAAGATACTAGTGTTATTCACAGAATTAAAGATAGACTTCTCCTTAATGCAACTTCTGTGTCAGATTTACAGAAAAAGCATAATCTGAGAACGGCTCTCAGAACCCAAAACAGCCAGAGGAATAGCCGCCAATTTGTAATCGAACAAAGTTATAAACAACACCATAAATATATACTTGCCTTTGATGATCTTCTTCAGAAGGCACTCCCAGGAATCCCAGTTCGACAATAAATGACTGATTTGTTCCATAAAGTTCCATAATTGATTTCCAAATAGCCACTTGTTGTTAGCGTGTTCAGCCCAGTAATCCATCTTCATGAGGCGTGAGCATTTCATCCAGACAAAAACTCAAAGTTCCGTTACAGTCCTTTAGAAACATGTCAAACGATGTATGGAATCAATCTTTAGGGTGTTTTTAACATAAAACATCAATAATGTTCCAACCGGAGAATTCCTTTGTCTTCAGAAAAGGCACTGGAACGAGAGGTAACTCTGTCGGGAGCGCGCGTCATGAG
Organism: Oncorhynchus kisutch; assembly: GCF_002021735.2. Lineage (NCBI taxonomy): Eukaryota > Metazoa > Chordata > Actinopteri > Salmoniformes > Salmonidae > Oncorhynchus > Oncorhynchus kisutch. The sequence goes on along the minus strand of NC_034191.2, from coordinate 46,191,623 downwards.
ACCGAGGCACAATGCCAGACCACTGACTCAAACAGGTCTCATGAGCCCCTCCTTTATAGTAGAATCCTCATTCAAGTTTCAAAAGACAGTTGACATCTAGTGGAAGCCCTAGGAAGTGTAACCTCACCCATATCTCAATGTGTACTCGGTAGGCAAAGCTTTGAAAAACTACAAACCTCAGATGTCCCACTTCCTGGTTGGATTTTTCTCAGGTTTTTGCCTGCCATATGAGTTCTGTTATACTTACAGACATCATTCAAACAATTTTAGGCCCATCTCTGACCTTGTTAACCTGTCTCTCCTCTCTGGGGAGCATCCCATTGCTTGTAAAGCAGCCACGGTTAGTCCTTAATTTAAAGGGGGAGATCAAGCTGATCTTAACTGTTATAGGCCAATTTCTATTTTGCCCTCTTTATCAAAGTATTGGAAAAACTTGTCAATAATCAACAGACTGGCTTTCTTGATGTCTATAGTATTCTCTCTGGTATGCAATCTGGTTTCCGCTCTGGTTATGGATGTGTCACTGCAACCTTAAAGGTCCTCAATGATGTCACCATTGCCCTTGATTCTAAGCAATATGTTGTGCTGCTATTTTTTATTGACTTGGCCAAAGCTTTTGATACAGTAGACCATTCCATTCTTGTGGGCCGGCTAAGGAGTATTGGTGTCTCTGAAGGGTCTTTGGCCTGGTTTTCTAACTACCTCAGAGTCCAGTGTATAAAGTCAGAACATCTTCTGTCTCAGCCTCTGTCATCTTCTGTCTCTCTCTGTCACCAAGGGTGTATCCCAAGGGTCGATCCTAGGCACGCCTAGGATCATCAACAACATAGCTCAGGCAGTAGGAAGCTCTCTCTCTCCATTTATATTCAGATGATAGTCTTATACCCAACTGGCCCCTCCCCGGATTTTGTGTTCGGCAGGTAAGGGTGCTCTCTAGCGGCTAGATGTTCTTTACCATTCGGTCATCAGATTTGCCACCAATGCTCCTTATAGGACACATCACTGCACTCTATACACTTCTGTAAACTGGTCATCTCTGTATACACATGGCAAGACCCACTGGTTGTTTCTTATTTAGAAAGGCCCTCACTCCCTTCTAAGATGGTTATCTATGATATACTGCAGCCCTCATCCTCCACATACAACACCAGTTTTATCTCAATCTCTTCATTCAAAGTCTCAATCACAGACACTCTCACTGACAGTTGTGGCTGCTTTGTGTGATGTATTGTTGTCAAACCTTCTTGTCCTTTGTGCTGTTGTCTGTGCCCAACAAAGTTTGTACCCTGTTTTGTGCAACTACCATGTTGTGCTGATGCCATGTTGTGTTGCTACCATGTGGTCATGTTGTTGCTACCATGCTGTTTTGTCATGTGTTGCTGTCATGGTATGTTGTCGTCTTAGGTCTCTCCTTTATGTGGTGTTGTCTCTAATGTCGTGATGTGTGTTTTGTCCTGTATTTTTTTTTTTAATCCGAGCACCCATCCCTGCAGGAGGCCTTTACATAGGCTGTCATTGTAAATAAGAATTTGTTCTTAACTGGCTTGCCTAGTTAAATGAAGGTTGAATAAAAAATAAAGGTGCTCAAAGTTGACCCATTTTGCACACCCTACCATACAATGAGACATCCAGGTCCTTTTGACGCTGCACTCGGGTAACAGGTGGTCAGCCTGCCGCGCAGTTTCCTCGTGGATTGCTATGTAACCGGCGTCCAAAAAGGCCTATTACCAATTATGAAAACTTGAAATCGGCCCTAATTAATCGTCTGACTTCTAATTGAGACATCAAGTGGTTTGTGATGTGGCTCAGTTGGTAGAGCATGGCACTTGCAATGCTAGGGTTGTGGGTTCGATTCCCACGGGGGACCAGTATGAAAATGTATGCACTCACTACTGTAAGTTGCTCTGGATAAGAGCATCTACTAAAATGTAATCGGAATGAAATGGCCATTTAAGTTTTCAGATATTCCAAACTTCTATTTAAGAATGATGGAGGTGACTGTGTTCTTGGGGACCTTCAATGCCACGTCCATTTTTTTCATACCCTTCCGCAGATATGTGCCTCGACACAATCCTGTCTCGTAAGCTCTACGAACAATTCCTTCGACCTCGTGGCTTGGTTTTTGCTCTGACATGCACTGTCAACTGTGGTACCTTTATATAGACAAGTGTGTGCCTTTCCAAATAATGTCCAATCAATTGAATTTAGCACATGTGGACTCCAATAATGTTGTAGAAACATGTCAAGGACAATCAATGGAAACAGGATGCACCTGAGCTTAATTTCGAGACTCTTAGCAAAGTGTCTGAATACTTACGTGAATAAATTGTTTTTTATTTATAATACATTTGCAAATAAATTCTAAACCTGTTATCACTTTGTCACTATGGGTTATTGTGTGTAGATTGCTGAGGATTGTTTTATATTTAATCCATTTTAGAATAAGGCTGTAACATAACAAAATGTGGAAAATGTCAAGGGGTCTGAATACTTTCCGAATGCACTGGTGTAAGTACAACAGATTCATCAGTAGGTGATTATAGTGAACTGAGAGGGGTTCACTTTCCATTGAGATAGTATGCTGTGAACTGTTTCACTAAATTGTTGTTGTTTGATTGTTTCTCTGCCTGAAGTTGATGAGCACAGTATTCTTTAGAGTCCCATACAGAGAGAGAGAACTCAGAGAGAGGAGCTTGTGGAGGAAGAGACTCACGGACAGAGAGTGTGTCATGCAGAGAAAGCGAGATGGGCTCAGTGTGCCAAGTCATCAGTCTGGTGTTGTAGTATCAAACGAATGCCTCTCTGCCTGACTGTGCTACTGCTTCCCCATAGGTACGGGAAGATGTCCTCAACTCACTAAACAACAACTTCCTCCAAACACTAAACCAAGCCTGGAACGACCACCAGACAGCCATGGTCATGATCAGAGACATCCTCATGTACATGGTGAGTGGCACCACCAGCTACCAGAGCCATGTATTTAGAGAGTTATGTTTTAATTCTAGACATACATAGCATTATTTTAATATTCCCCATTTTAAATTAATGGGGTGCTAACATGGCTGCCATAGTATTGTAGGGTCATGTAAATGCATCATTATGCAGAAACCTCAATGTCCAAACTCTCTAAATACATGGCTCTGACAGCTACAAGGTGCAGTCGTAAACCAGGGATGTTTTACAAAAAACAAACATGTTTTTGGTATTTTGTTTATTCATGTTGTTCCAGTCAGCAGATACGTTTTCAAGATACAGCAAAATCTAAAAGTGATGCTCCATTTTGCATCATTGTGTTTTGCATCATCACACTTTTAGAAAACGTAACTGCTGACATGCACAATTTGTGCTTATCAGACGTGCACACTTCTTAGTTATTAGGATTTGACTGTATTTCTCAATACAGTGTCATCTCGTAACCCTCCCTTGGACTGGTAATGCATTGCTTCCTGGCTGCAGGTCTCAAACGCGCTCCGGGGTGAGGTACAGATCTGAGATCAGCTTCCCATCCACTAATCCTAAACATAACCATTAGTGGGGGAAATGCAAAACTTGCCCAAGATCAGCCTTGAATGACAAAGCTTCACCCTCTCTTTCTCTTGTTTCCCAGGACCGGGTGTACGTGCAGCAGAACAATGTGGAGAACGTCTATAACCTGGGCCTGATCATCTTCAGAGACCAGGTGGTGCGCTACGGCTGCATCCGAGACCACCTCCGACAGACCCTCCTGGACATGATCGCACGAGAGAGGAAGGGCGAAGTGGTGGACAGGTATAATAATATGACCTGTCTATACACAGGTCCCGTTCGACTTCTTCTTTAAAAGTGTACAAACTCCTAGCTTCGTTGAAGGGATCACTGAAATGACTTGACAAGTGTAATCACTGGAAATGACTGGAAGCCATGCGGCGGAAAGCTTGTGTTCATCTGTCCAGTCATGTCTAAGCATCGACTGTTTGAAGGGAGGAGGAAAGGATGCACTTTGAAGGAATTCAAACAGAGCCACAGTTTCTGAGCTGAAGGAAGCAGTGTTTTTCCCAATGAAGAAAACCACAACCGTAATTCATGATTATTTCATTGTGCTCTTTGTTGAATTTAAAAAGTATCTGATAGTCTTTGAGCTGACCCAGACCTAAATGATATCCTATACACTGAGCGTACAAAACATTAGGAGTTGCACCCCCCTTTTCTCTCAGAACAGCCTCAATTCATCGGGGCATGGACTCTTCAAGGTGTTGAAAGTGTTCCACAGAGATAGATGCTGGCTCATGTTGACCCCAATGCTTCCCACAGTTGTCAAGTTAACCTGACCCTGTCTGTCTGTCTGTCTCTCTCGCTCTCTCGCTCTCTCTCAGGGGGGCGATCAGAAATGCCTGCCAGATGTTAATGATCTTAGGCCTCGAAGGGAGGTCGGTTTACGAAGAGGACTTTGAGGCCCCGTTTTTAGAAATGTCTGCAGAGTTCTTCCAGGTTTGTAAGAATCCCCTCCCCACCACATCTATTCATACATTTCATTCGCATCAATGCTATATGTCATGCACGTTGACTTGCATTGATATTTGTTGTTTGCCTACTATTATCATATTATGTACATGATGTGCATGCCCTCTGTCACCCAAGGCGCTAACCCCGTGTTTGTTTGCCCTCCCAGATGGAAAGTCAAAAGTTTTTGGCGGAGAACAGCGCAAGCGTGTACATAAAGAAAGTGGAGGCGCGGATAAACGAGGAGATCGAGCGCGTGCTGCACTGCCTAGACAAGACGACAGAAGAGCCCATTGTGAAGGTGGTGGAGCGGGAGCTCATCTCCAAGCACATGAAGACCATCGTGGAAATGGAGAACTCGGGCCTCGTCCACATGCTCAAGAACGGAAAGACAGAGGGTCAGTTTGCCACACTAGTACTACTCCAGTCCCAGCTATACTTTGCATCCCAAATGGCACCTTATTTCCTATGCAGTGGAATACCTTTGACAGGGCCGATAGGGCTCTGGTCAAAAGTAGTGCACTATATAGGGCATAGGGTGCCATTTGGGACACCAGACTTTTTTATTTTTTCATGAAAGGGATATTTCACCCCGATGTTAGTGTCAGACATTTGCATACATCTTGAGGTCTTTTGCAGAGCAGAATAATTGAGTAATGTACATTGTGTGAATATGTGTTGTTATCGTGTGCATACTTGGCACCACCCGTGCCATTGTTTTGATATCAATGTCAGGAATTCTATATTTATGGTGAAAGATATTGGTGGGTGGTCTTTGGATACTAATGTGTTTGTACTGATGTGTGTGTGCGTGCGTGCATGCGTGAACACAGACCTGGCGTGTATGTATAAGCTCTTTAGCAGAGTGCCAAACGGACTGAAGACCATGTGTGAGTGCATGAGCTCCTACCTCCGCGAGCAGGGCAAGGCGCTGGTGTCAGAGGAGGGCGAGGGCAAAAACCCTGTGGATTACATCCAGGTAATTTACACCGGAAGTGACATCATTGGCAGGGGGTCCACAAAACATTTTTCTCTGGCTACATTCCCATTCCTTCCCATTCTCCCAAAGTGTGCATTTCCACACTCCCTGGTCATGGATTTAACAATAGGGGAAACTCCAGTGAATGCTTATACCGATTCAATGCTTTTAAATCCACTGTAGGGATGCAATTTCTGTTGTTATACTCCATATTGCCACTAGATGGCAGATACACGAGCATGTAGTAAGTGCCATTGCTTTCCAATAATGTCATGTTTTCTTCCTTCCTCTGGTTTTTGTTCTCTGCAGGGTCTGTTGGATCTGAAGTCTCGTTTCGACCGCTTCCTTCTAGAGTCGTTCAACAACGACCGGCTCTTCAAGCAGACCATCGCAGGGGACTTTGAATACTTCCTCAACCTCAACTCGCGCTCCCCCGAGTACCTCTCCTTGTTCATCGACGACAAGCTGAAGAAAGGCGTAAAAGGAGTGAGTCGTTTTCTGATGTAATGGGGAGGAACGTTCCTCTCCTCAGGGCACACAGGCTGCGTCCCTAATGACACCATATTCTCTATACAGTGCTCTACTTTTCACCAGGGCCCAATATAAGGAATAGGTGCCATTTGATTGTGACACATATTTGGTTGTGTTTCTGATTATTTTGTGCCCAGTAGAAATGAATGGTAAATAATGTATTGTGTCATTTTGGAGTCACTTTTATTGTAAATAAGAACATAATATATTTCTAAACACTTCTACATTAATTTGGATGCTACCATGATTACAGTTAATCTGGAATGAATTGTGAATAATTATGAGTGAGAAGGTTATACGCACAAATATGACAATACATTATTTACCATTAATTTCTATTGGGCACAAAATAACCTGAAACACAACCAAATATAACAGAAAATGCATCCAACACATTTGTAGAGTAGCATGCAATGAATATGGGACCGAATACTACACTTTTTACTACTTTAATACACATAAGTGAATTTGTCCCAATACATTTGGTCGCCTAAAATGCACAAAAAGTGATGTAATTTCTTAACGGTTCACCTGATTTGGATGAAAATTACCTAAAATGAAAGCTGATGGACTCCACTTTAACCTCAGTCATTGTATCATTTCAAATTCAAAGTGCTGGAGTACAGAGCCAAAACAACCACACACGGGTCACTGTCCCTTTACTTTTGGAGCTCACTGTATAAGGAGTTCAATATATTTGATTAAATCAGTGTTTCAAATGTAATCATTTAAAGTGTGTATGTGTGGTCGTGTAACACTCGCTGTCCTCTCATCCTGTGTGTGTAGTTGACGGAGCAGGAGGTGGAGTCGATCCTGGACAAGGCCATGGTGCTCTTCAGGTTCATGCAGGAGAAGGATGTGTTTGAGAGGTACTACAAACAGCACCTGGCCAGGAGGCTGCTCACCAACAAGAGCGTCTCGGACGACTCTGAGAAGAACATGATCTCTAAACTCAAGGTGAGGAAACAGGATGAGGAAGAGCAGTTTCTTAAGATCTTCCATCCATCAACTGTTTGTTTCAGATATACAGTGCATTCGGAAAGTATTCAGACCCCTTGACTTTTTCCACATCTTGTGACCTTAGTCTTATTCTAAAAGGAATGGAAGTAATTTTTTCACATTTATTACAAATAAAAAACAGATATCACATATACATTAGCATCCAGACCCTTTACTCAGTACTTTGTTGAAGCACCTTTGGCAGCAATTACAGCCTTGAGTCTTCTTGGATGTGACGCTACAAGCTTGGCACAACTGTATTTGGAGAGTTTCTCCCATTCTTCTCTGCAGATCCTCTCAAGCTCTGTCAGGTTGGATGGGGAGCGTCGCTGGATAGCTATTTTCAGGTCTCTGAAGAGATGTTGTCTCTGGCTGGGCCACTCAAGGACATTCAGAGACTTGTCCCGAAGCCACTCCTGCGTTGTCTTGGCTGTGGTGCTTAGGGTCGTTGTCTGGTTAGAGGTGAACCTTTGCCCCCAGTCTGAGGTTGGTGAAGGTTTTCTCTGTACTTTGCTCTGTTTATCTTTCCCTCGATCCTGACTAGTCTCCAAGTCCTTGCCGCTGAAAAAATCCCCACAGCATGATCCTGACTCCACCATGCTTCACCGTAGGAATGGTGCCAGGTTTCCTCCAGACATGACGCTCAGACATGACGCCAGACATTCAGGCCAAAGAGTTCGATCTTGGTTTCATCAGACAAGAGAATCTTGTTTCTCATGGTCTGAGTACTTTAGATGCCTTTTGGCAACTCCAAGTTGGCTGTCATATGCCTTTTACTGAGGAGTGGCTTCTGTCTGGCTACTCTACCACAAAGGCCTGATTGCTGGAGTACCTACAGAGATGGTTGTCAGTGACCATTGGGTTCTTGACCAAGGCCCTTCTCCACCGATTGCCTGGCGGCCAGCTCTAGGAAGAGTCTTGGTGGTTCCAAACTTCTTCCATTTTAAGAATGATGGAGGCCACTGTGTTCTTGGGAACCTTCAATGCATTTTTTTGGTAAACTTCCCCAGATCTGTGCCTCGACACAATCCTGTCTCGTAGCTCTATGGACAATTCCTTCGACCTCGTGGCTTGGTTTTTGCTCTGACGTGCACTGTCAACTATGAGACCTTATATAGACAGGTGGGTGTCTTTCAAAATCATGTCCAATCAATTGAATTTACTACAGGTGGTCTCTAATCAAGTTGTAGAAACATCTCAAGGAGGATCAATGGAAACAGGATGCACCTGAGCTCAATTTCGAGTCTCATTGCAAAGGGTCTGAATACTTATGGAAATAAGGGATCTGTTTTCTTAGAATTAATACATTTGCAACAATTTCTAAAAACCTGTTTTCACCTTATCATTATGAGGTATTGTGTGTAGGTTGATGAGAAAATCCATTTTAGAATAAGGCTTTAATGTAACAAAATGTGGAAAAAGTCGAGGGGTCTGAATACTTTCCGAATGCATTGTGTTGTAGCACCTTCAATACCTAATAAGTGCAACCTTAAGATTAGCAATATAAGTATATGCCAGACCTATGTTCAAATACTATTTCAAATACTTTGAGTATTTGCGTTAGCCTGCTTGGGGTGCCATGTGGGCGGGGTTTGCACTTTTGGTTATTTTTGATTTGGTTCAATTGCAAAGCTAAAATATTTGAAATGATTATTAAATTGTATTTTGATCCCAGTTCTGGTACTTTACACAATGCCATATATTTTTAACTTGAACTGCACCAGTGGTGGAAAAAGTACCCAATTGTTATACTTGAGTAAAAGTAAAGATACCTTAATAGAAAATAACTAAAGTAAAAGTATGTCACCCAGTAAAATACTACTTGAGTAAAAGTATTTGGCTTTAAATATACTTAAGTATCAAAAGTAGAAGTACAAATAATTTAGAATTCCTTAGATTAAGCAAACCAGACGTCACCATTTTCTTGTTTTTTTTAAATTTACGGATAGCCAGGGGCACACTCGGACATCATTCATAAATAAAGCATTTGTGTTTCGTGAGTCCGCCAGGTCAGAGGCAGTAGGGATGACCAGGGATGGTCTCTTGATAAGTGCGTGAATTGCACAATTTTTCTGTGCTGCTAAGCATTCGAAATGTACAAAGTACTTTTGGGGTCCAGGGAAAATGTATGGAGTGAAAAGTACATTATTTATTTTAGGAATGTAGTGAAGTAAAATTAAAAGTTGTCAAAAATAGAAATAGTGAAGTACAGATATCCCAAAAAAGACTGAAGTAAAACATACTTTCAAGTACTACTTAAGTACTTTACACCTTTTGAACTGTACAAACTGTATGTTGAACTACAGCTCAGCTGAGTGAAGAGTCAGTGTGACAGAAACGATAGTGCGAGTGAAGTGTTGTTTAATAGATCTGTATCATCCCGTATATCTCTCTCTTCCTCTTTCTCTGGTTCCCCTGGCCAGACGGAGTGTGGTTGCCAGTTCACCTCCAAACTAGAAGGCATGTTCCGAGACATGAGCATCTCAAACACAACCATGGACGAGTTCCGCCAACATCTACAGTCAACGGCGGTGAGACACCCACTCACAGAACCAGTCCAGTGTTGGTTCTGGGGAACATAGAGCTCGCCAGCTTGTAGTCTTAAAAAAATAGAAATGAGTTACCTCTGGTTCGTTCAGCCATTCCTATGGGGAAAGAATAGGGTTTTGGGACAAAACATATAAGATCACCTAAGCCTGTCTTTACCACAGACCATATTTTTGGCATTTTCCCATAGGCTTTGTCCAAAGAAGCCATTACTATTGCTCTCTATTTAACCTAGCTCTCTCAAAGCGAAGAGCACATCTTATGGAGCTTTTGATGGTCATTCTGACAATTGGGAACCTCAGTGAAAGACGTAGATCTAACTTCCATCCCCAGGTGTCGTTGGGTGGAGTCGATCTCACAGTGAGGGTTTTGACGACAGGTTACTGGCCAACGCAGTCCGCCACGCCCAAATGTAATATCCCCCCTTCTCCTCGACATGCATTTGAAGTCTTTAGAAGGTTTGTCTATCTCCTCTGTCCTTCACTGTATCTCATTTACTTTGCATAGCAGAGGTCATGTAATTCTCTGCTGCAGGTTGTGGAAGCGGGGTGCTGTCCTTTGTCTGTGTTTGTCTGTAATGCTGTAGTGTGTGACTGTCTTCTGATTTTGTGGCCATAGATTTTATCTGGCAAAACACAGCGGCAGGCAGCTTACATTGCAGCATCACATGGGCTCTGCAGACCTCAATGCCACCTTCTACGGGCCAATCAAAAAGGTATGCAGGGGACAGCCTTTGACTGGCTGGCAGGTAATACAGACTGATGCACGCACACACACACACACACACCACTAATGTCAACATCAGGCCTTGATAACAGCAGGTGTATGAAGGCTGTACTTGCCTTTGAATATGGCATGAACATTGATGTGTGGGGGGGCTACAGTTGAAGTCAGAAGTTTACATACACTTAGGTTGGAGTCAATTAAACTAGTTATTCAACCACTCCACACATTTCTTGTTAACAAACTATAGTTTTGGCAAGTTGGTTAGGACATCTACTTTGTGCATGACACAAGTAATTTTTCCAACAATTGTTTACAGACAGATTATTTCACTTATAATTCACTGTATCACAATTCCAGTGGGTCAAAAGTTTACATACACTAAGTTGACTGTGCCTTTAAACAGCTTGGAAAATTCCAGAAAATGATGTCATGGCTTTAGAAGCTTCTGATAGGCTAATTGACATCATTTGAGTCAATTGGAGGTGTACCTGTGGATGTATTTCAAGGCCTACCTTCAAACTCAGTGCCTCTTTGCTTGACATCATGGGAAAATCAAAAGAAATCAGCCAAGACCTCAGAACAAAAATTGTAGACCTCGACAAGTCTGGTTCATGCTTGGGAACAATTTCCAAATTCCTGAAGGTACCACGTTCATCTGTACAAACAATAGTACGCAAGTATAAACCCCAAGCCCACAGAGCCATCATACCAGTAAAACGAGTCCTATATCGACATAACCTGAAAGGCCGCTCAGCAATGAAGAAACCACTGCTCCAAAACCTCCATAAAAAAGCCAGACTACGGTTTGCAACTGCACCTGGGGACAAAGATCTTACTTGTATGTATGTATGTATGTAAACTTCCGACTTCAACTGTATGTGTTTATATAAGCATGACATAGTCAGTGATTGAACAGAGGCTACATTGATTACTCCTGTGTGACTGAGTTACCTGAAGGCGGCCGGCCGGTTGTGACCTCTCCTCTCCTCCCAGGAGGACGGCTTGGAGGTGGGGGTGGGCGGTGCCCAAGTAACAGGCTCCAACACCAGGAAGCACATACTGCAGGTGTCCACCTTCCAGATGACAATACTCATGATCTTCAACAACCGGGAGAAGTCCATGTTTGAGGTACAGCTGCTAATTGAATGCGTAGCACATCACAGAATAAAGTCAAGTTTGTAAGGAGGGATGTATTTGGGCAAAGTGATATCTTTATTATATGTGCAGGATGTTCAAGTTTGTGGTCTGGCAATGTCTTTCCCTGAGGGAATAAATAAAGTTATATTGAACTGAAAAAGTTAGACACTCTTGTTTCTCTAAAAAACAATTTATTATTTGGTTTCAGCATAGTGCAGTCATGGATCAAAGGATCCCTCTGCCTCATCTCCATCTCTCCTCTTTGTCCCCATCTCTCACTCTCTGCAATGTAGGAGATCCAGCAGGAGACAGACATCCCAGAGAGGGAGCTAGTGCGAGCGCTGCAGTCGCTGGCCTGCGGGAAGCCCACCCAGCGGGTCCTCACCAAGGAGCCCAAGTCCAAGGAGATCGAGAACGGTCATGTGTTCACCGTCAACGACCAGTTCACCTCCAAGCTGCACCGCGTCAAGATCCAGACAGGTAGACAAACCCAGTTAGCCATACAGACCGGTCTTGTAGAACACAGATTTAAAGATCTATGGCATGCAAAACCAAAATGACACAAAAACAACCAGGATTTATTTTGCTTCAACATTGGTTTCTGAAGCATGGCGTTGAACTGTATGCATACCAACCTTCTAGGGTCATTCTAACCACAGAATTATGAGATTCTATTTCTCTGATTCTACCTCAGATAGTTTTAGTGAAAACACAACTGATCTCCACTCGTCTGGATAGCCCAGCCAAAGATTTACCTGTGTAGCGTGAATTTATTTTTATTTAACTAAGCAAGTCGGTTAAGAACAAAGTCTTATTTACAATGTCGGCCTAACCCGGATGACGCTGGGCCAATTGGGTGCCGCCCTATGGGACTCCCAATCACGGCCGGATGTGATACAGCCTGGATACGAATCAGGGACTGTAGTGATGCCTCTTGTACTTAGATGCAGTGCCTTAGACTGCTGCGCCACTTGGGAGCCCAATGATATAGTCCTGTGTGTGTAGCTGTCATATGAGGTGCCTGGCTGAAACTGGTTTCCTTGTGTTGGTCGCTAGTCGCCGCTAAGCAAGGAGAGACTGACCCGGAGAGGAAGGAGACGCGGCAGAAAGTGGACGATGATAGGAAGCACGAGATCGAGGCGGCCATCGTCCGCATCATGAAGTCTAGAAAGAAGATGCAGCATAACGTGTTGGTAGCAGAGGTCAGTGGAATACAGTGTATGAACATTGAGGTGTTTCAGGGTACTTCTGTCTGTATCTCTCAGTAATTAGATGTAAGATCCGGTTCTGATTGTGTCTGTGTTTGTACCATCTCTCCAGGTCACCCAGCAATTGCGATCGCGATTCCTCCCCAGTCCTGTAGTCATCAAGAAGCGCATTGAAGGACTCATTGAGCGGGAATATTTGGCACGGACACCGGAGGATCGCAAAGTGTACACTTATGTAGCATAAGGGCGTGAATTCAATCAAACTTGACACAAAAATAAACAATACTTTTTTTTTGGGGGGGGGGGGTCTTGTGTTATGTGTATGAACTTGGAAGTTTGTCTGATACTGGGAAGCTTACCTTTCTTTCATTGGAAAAAAAAGACAAGGTTTTTAAAATATATTTTAGCTAAATGGAGGGATTGGATATAGTTTTGTTACAGTTTCATGTTCCTTATGTGGCCTTGGGGAGAATTTGGGCGGAGAGTGGGAAATGCATCAAATGTACTGCATTTATAAACAAAGGAAAAGTACTGCCCAATAAACAAAGGAAAAGAAAACTAGCATAAACAAAACATATACCAAGCGACTGTGGGTTGGCTACACAAAGACCAAGAAAATATTTGACATTTCTCCCGTTTTAAATGTTGATGTAAATGTGTTTGTGTTTTTTCGTGGCACCATGCGGGTTGTACATGTTGTCAGACACTATTGGCCTTTTTTTCCCCTCTAGGACTTTAATCAAAGAGAAGAGGACATGGATGTTGTTGCTGGTTTGCAGAGAACAGGAGCAGTTGCTTGATAGCATGCTTTATCTTATGGAGTGCTCTATACAAGGTGTATGTTTTTTTCTTTTTCAATGGGGCCTATTGTAAAATTGGATCGTCAGCCCAGAAATATTTCTCTCCTTGGAATTGTAGGTTCTTCCCAATGCAGATCACAAAGGGAAGTTCATTTTTTTCTTATTGCATTTCAATTGGAACCAATTTATCACCATGTTTTAATGTGTATAAATTGTAAATAATTATACTCACTAAAGTGGACTGTACAGGGCCTAGTTTTCATCATATTAAGTGTAGAAAAATAAATTGTACAACGAAGGGAATTTTGCCTCCTACCTGTTTCACAACTGCCTTGTGTATTCCTCTCTGAGAGCAGAGAAAGCCACACTAAAATTGTCTTTACTGTGAAATATCTGCTCTTCTGACCATAATTTAAGCCTAATGCATAACGGGAACCACAGTCAAACTGTTACACAGCCATGAAGAGGAATTCAACATAACCATTTGTATTGCTTTCAGCCAACTTTGAGTCCGCACTTGCTTTAGAACTGCAATGTGTCTTACTGAATCCACTCAAGTGGATGTTATTTCTCAGTGTGCAATTAATTTGGTTGAGGCCACATGACATGGGATAAATGTGCATCTCAAAAATAATACAGACAGCTGCTATGACAAGTTAATGTTGATTATTAGAACAATTATTTATTAATGAGACATTTGTGGCCAACAGACGATGCCAATTATAGTCTCCAATGTTCCAGAATGGCTACCACAGAACTAGAATCATTATATTTCCTATGTCTACAAACAAATCACAAGCTAGAACACATCAAGCATGTGGCAATGTAACAAGGTCTAAAATGGGGCATAGGTGCCAGGGTTGTTAATGCTCTTTAACAGAAATGTGACAGATGATGGCCTAATTTTCTCAGGATTCCATTCACATTTACATTACGGAAGTGGTATTACCTCCTTTGCCCCTTAAAGTCTAGTTAACCCGTCTGGACTATCCTTTGTCTGCTCATACGTGACGGTGAGACGACTGCCATCTGGCGCTATTCTGCATATTATTTTCCTCATTTAGAGTAGACTAAGCCCTTTCTCCCATTTTTCATTTATCCTGGTCAACTGCACGTATTTATTCATGTACTGGTGAGTAGACACGACTTTTCTATTTATCCTTTTTTATTTTTTACAGACTTCCTAAATGACATTCTACTCCCTGTATAAAATAGCTATGTCTAAAGGTACCAGTACAGCAGATGACGTCAGTGTCCCAGCTAGAACGATGCTCGTGAAAAAAAAAGACAACGGGCTGACTGAACGGTGCCAATTCTTGTCATCAGTCTAGAAGTTAGGGCCACTACAAAAAAATATGCTTCTCTCCATAGGACTCGATTGAAGTCCGGTGGCATTATCGGACAATGCTACGAAGATCGATTCTATTCAACGGAACCGTTGATGAAAACGTGGATTCGGGAGCTGAGACTGCCGAGTAAGTTCCTTAAGCTAGTTAGCTAGCTAGCATTTGTTTGCGGTATCCAAGTACTGGCAAGATGTGAATCATTACCATTTCCCTTTGTGCAGTATAAGTTCCCCAGCTAAATCTACTTCAGTGTTTTCTATCAACGTTACAGGCGGTGTGATTAGCTAACGTTAGTAATTTAAAACGAGTCACATACAACTTAGTGGGTGGGAATCACTAGCTAGCTACAATAGCTAAAGATAGCTTGCCGAACGTTTTTGCATGCAACATCAGCCCAAACAGGCAATTGTAAATGGTCAACCTCTTTCTGGTCTAAATTAGCTAGGTAGCTACAGTTACACTTCTAATCTTATTGTGTCAACTTACAAGTAAGATAACTTAATGTGGTTTACTAACCTTAACTAGCTAGCATTTTTGTTTTACTGTTGGCTTGATTGTTGCTGTTTAGTTACCAGCTGGGCTTCTAACTCACCACATAGCCGTTGTCATAGTAACGAAAGATGCATGTTTCCACGGCGAGATGACACTGATGGGCTAGGAACGTACAGAGAAGGAGCTGCCAGATAATAGTCTGGAAGTAAAGTCGCACTGGGAGCCACATTTGAAATTGAATACATTGAGCAAGGTGGAAAAGGTCGCATTACCGTGTTTGTACCGTGTTTTATGCTGTTTTATGCTGCTGCGATGTTTGCCACCATGTTGTTGTCATGTGTCTCACTATGTCGTGTTGTCTCTTATGTCTGTTTTGTCCTATATTTTTATTTAATTTATTCTTAATCCCAGCCCCTGTCCCCGCAGGAGGTCTTTTGGAAGGCCATCATTGTAAATTAGAATTTGTTCTTAACTGACTTGCCTAGTTAAACACAGGTTAAATCATGGCTAAGGGCGGTATCCTAGCACTCCGCATTGCGTCGAGCTTAAGAACAGCCCTTAGCCATGGTATATTGGCCATTTACCACAAACCCACGAGGTGCCGTATTGCTATTATGAACTGGTTACCAATGTGAAAATAAATATTTTGTCATACCCCTGATATACCACGGCTGTCAGAAAATCAGGGGCATTCAGGGGTCGAATCACCCAGTTTATAATGTGAATTCACACCACACCACCTCGTTATTGCTTAAATATATAACAGGGGTTGGCAACTAGGTTTGACCTCCAGCCAATTTGTTCCTGAGCTTGTCAGTGGCCAGAATATAATTAGCCTATTAGCAAATAGGTTACTAGCTGCCCAATTCATAGCCCTACACTACACATTTAACTTGGTTATTGGGCAAATCAATTCAATTACTAATAATTTCTTTCTGATTAGTGGTAAAATCACCTATGTCTATTAATAGGACATATGTTAACCGTTAATCGGTTAGCTGCTGAAAATACATTTGACCCGTCGGTCATGCTTATCGGTCTATAGGACATTTGCATACTTTTGTGGAATTAAATTGGTGCTATTACCATTTTCTGCGGCCTTTGAAGCATTCTAGTACAGTTAAATAGTTGTAACACACATACTGACCAAAATGTTATTTTGTTGGCATTTACTTTTTCCCTCATTACCAGTAAAACATAATCAAAACATTTCTCTCACTTACTTGCTGTGCTGTTTCGTTCAGTCTCAACCAGGATTTCATCATACATGTCAAGCAGTGAAGTTTCAGCTCTGTCCGTGGCCTCTCTTCCTCGGTGCGCACTGTCATTGTGTCCGTTTCCATCTTTTCCAGCTGTGTCTAACGTTTCACGTAAACCCTATTTCTTGTCTGCATCGAAGTAGCGGTCCTTGTATCGAGCATGGTGGCGACATGGTAAAGAGGCTCGGAGAGAATACCACCAAATCGCTTGTTCACAGCCTCTTGAGTACTTTTGCAAGTTTTAACCCCATGGTATGTGTCGGCAATTTTGCTGAGCAGGCGTTTCAATGCCATGACAGAGGGTATCACTTTTGCTGCAGACTTATTTCTCGAGTCAGTTGTTCAAATGGAGCTAGGAGTGTGTTCATGTTTCAAACATGTTCTCAAATGCCATTGAAATGGCAGCAGCGGTATGAGAACCAGCCACCATCTTCAACATGCAATACAGCATTCCTCAGTACGAAATCCTCGTCAACCCACTGTGCTGCCAGACTCCGCATGATCATGGAGCTGACATCACTGGTCCAAATGTCAGTCGTGAAGCTAATAGCAGTGACACCCATAGCAAGTAGCTCATAGATGTGCGTTTCAACAATACTGTGTAACTTCGGTAGGGCAACATCTGAAAAATTGCGCCTACTTAGTAGTGTGTACCGGTGCTCGACCAGTTGGCGAAAGCCAACATCATCCACGACAGATCGGTTGATAGTCAATGAATTCCATTTCACCTTTTGAGTTGTCTCGTGAAATGTTCTTATTCTTTGAAATGACTGCTCGACTTAACTTGTTTAGTTCTTGGAAGTGTGCTCTTGGTATTTTTCTGCTTTTGTTCCATATAGCGCTGTATTTTTCGTGCCGTCATTACGTTATCTACCTATGTTATATAGGTATGCACGACAGCTTTGACATCGGTTTTGCACATCAGCATTAAACTAGACATCGGGCCGAAGTTGGCATTTTTAGCTAATATCATCCGATTCCAATATGCTTACCGATATATCATGCATCCCTAGTCATCATGCATATTATTTATCACAGCAAACAGAGCCTAGTTTGGGAAGCGGAATAGCCTACCTACCTGTCAGACAGCCCGAGAGTAGCTCCTCAAAAAGTCTGTAGGCTACTGAAGTGAAACCTACTTTTGTAAGACCAGTCATTGCGCAACAAATAACACGTGATTGCATTTAGAATTGTTAACTTGTGGCCACGATTTAAAAGGAGCTATTTTTATTTCTCAATCTCAACTCGTAATTAAAGTACTATCAGCATTTCACCCACCACATTGCAGTGTGAGTTTGAGGCAGTATAATTGTTTGAAACCTGAATATTTGACTTTACTTCAAATAATAAGATGCCGTACATTGCTTCAAAGTAGCCTTGCAAAAATCCATCTGTAGAAACCGAGGCAATTATTTTATAAAGCCTTCCTCATTAACCAGCGTTTCTCTCCTGTTGTATTTGTAGTGTTTTTGGTTTGATTACCTATAGAATAACTAGACAGGAGAGAAGAGAAGAGGTTCGTTGGGAAACTGTACTAATCCAAACCATGGTAGCACAACACAGGGGCATGTTCGAGGCAGCACGTTTTCTCAACGTATCAAAATTAAGAGGTCACAGTATTAACCAATCAAGTAAGTGATAATCCTATCTAGGCAGATTACCATGTTAATAGACCAATATATTACACTCGTTTACACCGTATCATCTCACATATACATTTTAAGTATTACCACAATTGTAAACTAAGCCCCATTTTTGTTTTTTCAGTCTTTGAATTCAATAATCTTTGAACTGAACAGTCTTGTTTTTGTTACTTACAGGTCAAGTGTTTTCGGAACATTACAGATCTTTTCAGGATACCTACGTTCCTCATTTCTTTTGTGGGACTCCTTGAGCTTGCTGGAGTTGGTAAGTTTCCAGTGTTGGCTAGGCAACTTGACTTGGGCTGAGGTTGCTGTCCAGGAACGTTGGCGAGCGGTCAGAACTTTAGCTGTCTATTAGATATCAGTCAGAACTGGAGCTGTCTGTGAGATATCGGGGGATGTCCTCTAGGGTTGACAGCTCTCTGTCCTCCGTTAAGTAGTCCTGTTTGTCTAAGTCACTGCATTGCAGTGCTAGCTGTGCCGCTAGAGATCCTGGTTCGAGTCCAGGCTCTGTCGCAGCCGGCCGCGACCGGGAGACCTATGGGGCGGTGCACAATTGGACCAGCGTCGTCCAGGTTAGGGGAGGGTTTGGCCGGCAGGGATGTTCTTGTCCCATTGCGCTCTAGTGACTCGCAATGTACGCTGACCCTGTCGCCAGGTGTACTGTGTTTCCTCCGACACATTGGTGCGGCTGTCTTCCGGGTTAAGCGGGCGTTGTCAAGAAGCAGTGCAGCTTGGCTGGGTTATGTTTCGGGGGACGCACAGCTCTCGACCTTCGCCTCTCCCGAGTCCGTACAGGAGTTGCAGCGATGAGACAAGACTGTAACTACCACTTGGATACCACGAAATTGGGGAGAATAAGGGATAAAAAAAGTTGTCCCTTTTGGCACCTCTCCATAGCAACATGTGAACAGTGTGTTTGTCTGTCCTGAATGAGGTAAGTCACAGGTCCCAGTCTCTGGATTACTGTCGCCTGAACTGTCTTCCTCCTGGAAAACTCGAAGGTGTAGTCCACCATGGTCATGGTGTTTCTTTTGTTTGCCTTGTTTTTCTTCGGAGTTGGTTGAAGTGTGTTCAGACCTGGCAATTCAGGAAGAGCTCGACTGGGTCCGACCTGTGACTGTGTGAGGGGTACTGCGGTACAGGGGCTGAAAGTTGGCGACGTGATGCTTGAGCAAGACAGTCTGTTATCCTCCCAAGATGTTTTTCATCAGAGCTCGCTTGAATATCTGGACTGACCTTTCTGCTGCACCATTCGAGGCAGGATGGTAGGCATGAACAAGGGTCTGCTTGATTCTGTCATTTTTTTTTTAGGAATTGTTTGAAAACGGACCAGTTGGGGTCCGTTATCTGAGACCATTTCTTCGCACAATCTATAGGCTGTGAACAGGCTTCGTACCTTTTCGATGAGGTTCGTTGATGTCCTTGAAGACCACTTTGAATGGCTGTCGATGAGCACTAAAACGTTCTGCTTTTCCTTTTCAGCAAAGGTGATGTGAATTCTCTGCCACGCCCTCTCGGGCCATCTCCAAACATGAAGTGGTGCGACAGCTGGCATCTTCTGTATTGTTAGGCAGATTTGTCAACTCTGCACTTTCTTCTCTGTCACGGTCCAACCCTGGCCACCAGATGTAGCTACGGGTTAAGGCCTCCATCTGACAGATGCCAGGATGTTTGTGGTGATAGTCCTCCAACAGTCTCTGTCTGTGCTGGGGGTATGATCACTCACAAACCCCAGCGTACACAGCCTTGATCTTCAGACAACTTGTGTCTTCACATGAAGTATGGTTTCAGTACTTCATCCGTCACCTATCTTGGCCACCCATTTACAGTGTAACTCCAAACCTTGCTGAGTAGCGGATAATTTCTTGTACTTTGTCTTTCTCTTCTCTTGGTAGTCTTGACAACGCCGTCTGCATTACTGTGATCAGTTGACTTTTGGTATTCAATGTCGTAGTTGTACGCCATGAGTAGGAGTGCCCATCTTTGCATTCTCAATGCTGCTAAAATTGGAACCATAACCTTGGGTCCCAAAATAGCCAGCAAAGGCTTGCAACCAGTGATTAATGTAAACTTTCATCCGTATAGGTACTTATGAAACTTCATGACTCCGAAGATGATTGACAGGGCCTTCTTTTTATTTTCTGCGTCTGATAGCGTCCGCAAAATAAAAACAATGGGTTTTTCTTCTCAATTGTCCATGATGTGGGAGATCACGGCGCCCACACCATATGGTGATGCCTCACAGGCAAGCTTGAGGGGTTGTTTGGTGTCGTAGTGCACCAGGACATTACTCTGTAGAAGCAGTTGTTTGCTTTTCTCAAACACTGCATCGCATGCGGCAGTCCAACTCCATGGTTCTTCTATTCTTAACAGGTTGTGCAACAGCTGGAGCAAGGTTGACAGGTCTGATAGTAATCAGTCATAATACTTTAGCAGGCCTAAGAACGACTTCAGTTATGTTGGTTGGCTTGGGTGCTTTGATGGCTACAACATTTTTTTATCTGTGTGATGCAGTCCTTATCAATTTTATGGCCCAAGTATTCCACGCTGCTTTGTAAAAACTTACACGTTGAGAGTTTCATTCGTACTCCGTACATTTCCAGACATTTGAGCATTTCATCCAGATGTTCTTCTTTAGAACCATCCGGGATGAGGATGTCATCCAGGGAACAGGTGACATGCTCGATTGCTTGTAAGATCTGGTCCATGACCGACTGAAACATTGAAGGAGCACTTGAGACACCGTAGCTGAGGTGTATACATACCTGTACAGCCCACTGTGAGTGTTGATTTTCAGATATTTCTCTCTGTGTCCAACTAGAGCTGCTGGTAGGTGTGCCAGATATCTAATTTGCTGAACGATGTCCCTCCAGCTAGTGCAGCGAATAAGTCCTCAGTGTTTGATAAGGGGTAAGTCTCACGCTCTGGTTGGTGACCTTATAATCGCCACATATCCGAGTAGATTTGTCACTCTTTGGAATGATGACAATTGGCGCGGGCCAGTAACTCCATTCGACTTTGATCTTTGTCTCCTTAAGCTTATCCAACACCTTGTCCACTACTTCCTTCAATGAGTATGGCACCGATTTTGCCTTCTGGACAATGGGCTGAGTGTCAGGACGCGTCATAACCTTTTTGTTTTGATATCTTCGAAATTTGGCCCTTCTGAAAGAGCCACCAGGTAGTTGTAGTACAGCTTTGAATGCCGGGTCTGGCTGTCACAGCCTTCTCCACTGAAAACATGTTCTGCCAGTTCAACTTTTCTCGAGACAGTTACGGCCCATCAGTGCAGGTCGGTCTCCTTTTGACAATTACTAATGGCAGTCGCATTTTGTTTTTCATACTACACTGGCTCTTTTAACATACCCTAGCGAAATAATTTTCTCACCTGATTAGGTAGTCAACGCAGTTACAGGTTTCTTTACCTACAGGTGAGACAGAGCAATGGTGTAACACTTCTGAGACCAGAGAAACAGCGGCCCCTGTCTAACTGCATGTCCAAATCCTTTCCATTGGAAGTAGTGTAAACTGTATTCACTGCATTTACATGATTTGAGCCTCTTGCTTTCCCTGAATATTCCAAGAACACCAGGGAGTTAACTCCATTGACAATGCAATCTCACATGCCTTTCTGAATGTTAGATCCTTCTCTGCTAGCATCTTGTGCTGCATAGCTTCAGAGCACAGTCAAATTCAAATAAAATATTGTATCTGTCACATACACATTGTTAGCATATGTTAATGCGAGTGTAGCGAAATGCTTGTGCTTCTAGTTCCGGCAGTGCAGTAATATCTAACAAATTCACAATGACTACCTTACACACACACACACACACAATGTAAGGGGATGGAATAAGAATATGTACATATATGGATGTGTGATGGCCGTGCGGCACAGGCAAGATGCAATAGATGGTATAAAATACAGTTTATACATATGAGATGAGTAATGTAGGATATGTAAACATTATTAAAGTGGCATTATTTAAAGTGACTAGTGATACCATTTATTAAAGTGGTCAGTGATATGAGTCTGTATGTTTGAAGCAGCCTCTGTGTTTGTGATTGCTGTAAGATAGAAGCTGTTTTTCAGTCTCTCGGGCCCAGCTTTGATGCACCTGTACTGACCTCGCCTTCTGGTTGATAGCGGGGTGAACAGGCAGTGGCTCGGGTGGTTGTTGTCCTTGATGATCTTTTTGGCCTTCCTGTGGCATCTGGTGCTGTAGGTGTCCTGGAGGGCAGGTAGTTTGCCCCCGGTGATGCATTGTGCAGACCGCACTACCTTCTGGAGAGCCTTGCGGTTGAAGGCGGTGCAGTTGCCGTACCAGGCTGTGATGCTCTCAATTGTGTATCTGTAGAAGTTTTAGGTGACAAGCCAAACTTCTTCAGCCTCCTTTACCACGCTGTCTGTGTGGGTGGACCATTTCAGTTTGTCTGTGATGTGTACACAGAGGAACTTAACTTTACACCTTCACTACTGTCCCGTCAATGTGGATAGGGGGGGTGCTCCCTCTGCTGTTTCCTGAAGTCCACAATCATCTCCTTTGTTTTGTTGATATTGAGTGAGTTTTTTTTTTTTCTGACATCACACTCCGAGGGACCCCACCTCCATGTAGGCTGTTTTGTTGTTTTTGGTAATCAAGCCTACCATTGTAGTGTCATCTGCAAACTTGATGATTGAGTTGGAGGCGTGCATGGCCACGCAGTCATGGGTGAACAGGGAGCACAGGAGAGGGCTGAGAAAGCACCCTTCTGGGGCCCCAGGGTTGAGGAGCAGCAGGGTGGAGATGTTGTTTCCTACCTTCACCACCTGGGGGCAGCCCGTCAAAGTCCAGGACAGAGTTGCACAGGGTGGGGTTTGAGACCCAGTGCCTCAAACTCAATGATGAGCTTGGAGGGATCTATGGTGTTGAATGCTGAGCTGTAGTCAATGAACAGCATTCTTACATAGGTATTCCTCTTGTCCAGATGGAAAAGGTAGGATGGAGATGATCCTTGACTAGTCTCTCAAAGCACTTCATGATGACCGAAGTGACTGCTACAGGGCAATAGTCATTTAGTTCAGTTGCTTTTGCTCTCTTGGGAACAGTCCACAGCATTCTCACGTAGGTGTTATTTTTGTCCAGGTGGGAAAGTGCAGTGTGGAGTGCAATAGAGACTGCGTCATCTGTGGACATGTTGGTGCATCCCTAATTTAATAGGCCTACCTACTCTATTAAAATATATTCATCTTACTTTATTTCTCTAATGCCAAACTAGTGTGTCTTGTTTGCAACAAAAATCGCAGTTTACCAAGAATTGTCTGAGACTCTGAGCATGCTACTTTTCAAAAGTAAATATTTCACCCTGGACATGAGGCCTGAGTCCCGATGCAGAAAGGAGGTAGGCCTATTTAAGGAGTGCACGTGTAGCCATGAAGTGCTTTGAAAGGCGGGTCATGGCTCACATCAACACCATCATCCCAGAAACCTTAGACCTACTCCAGTTTGCATATCGCCTCAAACAGATCCACAGATGACGCAATCTCTATTGCACTCCACACTGCCTTTTCCCACCTGGACAAAAAAGAACACATACGTGAGAATGCTGTTCATTGATGGCCTCCCGAGTGGCACAGTGATCGAAGGCACTGCATCGCAGTGCTAGCTGTGCCACTAGAGATTCTGGTTCAAGTCGAGGCTCTGTCTCAGCCGGCCGCGACCGGAGACCCATGGGGCACAATTGGCCCAGCGTCGCCCGGGTTAGGGGGAGGGTTTGGCCCGGCAGGGATGTTCTTGTCCCATCGGGCTCTAGTGACTCCTGTGGCGGGCCAGGCGCAATGCACGCTGACCCTGTCGCCAGGTGTACATTGTTTCCTCCGACACATTGGTGCGGCTGGCTTCCGGGTTAAGCGGGCATTATGTTTCGGAGGACGCACGGCTCTCAACCTTTGCCTCTCCTGAGTCCGTACAGAAGGAAGTTGCAGCGATGGGACAAGGCTGTAACTACCCATTTGAATACCACGATATAGGGGTCAAAAAAAATAATATGCTGTTCGTTGACTACAGCTCAGCGTTCAACACCATAGTGCCCTCAAAACACATCACCAAGCTAAGGACCCTGGGACTAGACATCCCTCTGCATTTGGATCCTTCCTGACGGGCCTTCCCCAGGTGGTAAGGGTAGGCAACAAGACATCTTCCACGCTGATCCTCAACACGGGGCCATGACTGCATGGCCAAGCATGACTCCAACACCATCAAGTTTGCCGACGACACAACGGCGGTAGGCCTGATCACCTACAACGATGAGACCGCTTATAGGGAGGTGGTCAGGGACCTGGCAGTGTTGTTCCAGGACAACAACCT
The DNA here is from genome assembly GCF_002021735.2 of Oncorhynchus kisutch. NCBI lineage: Eukaryota > Metazoa > Chordata > Actinopteri > Salmoniformes > Salmonidae > Oncorhynchus > Oncorhynchus kisutch. The sequence goes on along the minus strand of NC_034191.2, from coordinate 46,167,127 downwards.
CTCCCTCAACGTGATTAAGACAGGAGATTATCATGGACTATAGGAAAAGCAGGGCCGAGCAAGCCCCCATTCTCATTGATGGGGCTGAAGTGGAGCAGTTTGAGAGCTTCAAGTTCCTTGGTGTCCACATCACCAACAAACTAACATGGTCCAAACACAACAAGACAGTCGTGAAGAGGGCCTATTCCCCTCAGGAATGGCCACGCTTCCTGCCATCCATGACCTCTATACCAGGCGGGGGTCAGAAGAAGGCCCTAAAAAGACTCCAGCCACCCTAGTCATAGACTGTTCTCTCTGCTACTGCACGGCAAGGGGTACCGGAGTGCCAACTCTAGTTACAAAATGCTTCAACCTCTTAAGGATCGTACCCTTTTTTTTAAATTTTCGCCTAAAATGACATACCCAAATCTAACTGCCTGTATCTCAGGACCTGAAGCAAGGATATGCACATTCTTGATACTTCAAAGTGTTGTTTCCTTTCAAATGGTGTGTGAAATTAATGTAGGAGAATATAACATATTAGATCTGGTAAAAGATGATTCAAACAAAAGAAATGCGTCGTCCAGAAAGGCCATAATATATTATTGCAGTTTAGCCGCTATTTTGATTTTGGCCACACAGTGTGGGCAAAGTTTCAGATTGATCCAGCGAAGCATGGCAATACTGGACAATATTTTATATAAATTTTACCCAAATGTGCCGAATTGGTCAATTTTATATATATTTTTTTCAAATACATAACTATAGAGAACATACAAAAATTATATTATACACAATTTAAGTTTACACACTCCCAGGAATGTCAAACATGATGGATCATTAGTGTATAAGCTACCTTTTCACACATCTAGATGGCCAGGCGTGGGTGTGGAGCCAGAGACAGCAGGGGTTCAATCTGTAGAACCCAGCTCCTACATTTTGAATATAAAAATGGATTTGATCAAACAAAACTATGCTACATTTTATTTCCTGGACCCTCAGGATGTAAGTACACTACCGTTCAAAAGTTTGAGGTCACTCAGAAATGTCCTTGTTTATGAAAGAAAAAATTGTTAATGTTGTAAATGACTATTGTAGCTGGAAACGGCAGATTTTTTTAATGGAATTATCAGCAAACATCACTCCTGTGTTCCAATGGAACGTTGTGTTAGCTAATCCAAGTTTATCATTTTAAAAGGCTAATTGATCATTAGAAAACCCTTTTGCAATGATGTTAGCACAGCTGAAAGCTGTTGTGCTGATTTTAAAAGAAGTAATAAAACTTGCCTTCTTTGGACTAGATGAGTATCTGGAGCATCAGCATTTGTCGGTTTGATTACAGGCTCAAAATGGCTAGACTGGCCAATAAAAATACATTTAAGATGGGCAAAAGAACACACTGGACAGAGGAACTCAGCCTAGAAGGCCAGCATCCCGGAATCGCCTCTTCACTGTTGACTTTGAGACTGTCATGCTAATCACCTTAGCGCACGTTAGCTCAACCGTCCCGATATAGGGACACCCATAACAGCTTCCACCCCTAAGCCCATAAGACTGCTAAACAGCTAATCAAATGGCTTCCCGGACTAATTGCATTGCCCCCCCCCCGCGCTACTCGTGGTTTATTATCTATGCATACTCACTTTACCCTTACCTACATGTACATATTACCTCGACTAGCCTGTACCAACGCACATTGACTCGAATCCGGACCCCCTGTATATACAGTTGAAGTTGGAAGTTTACATACACCTGATGTCAAGCAAAGAGGCACTGAGGTTTGAAGGTAGGCCTTGAAATACATCCACAGGTACACCTCCAATTGACTCAAATGATGTCAATTAGCCTATCAGAAGCTTCTAAAGCCATGACATCATTTTCTGGATTTTTCCAAGCTGTTTAAAGGCACAGTCAACTTAGTTTATGTAAACTTCTGACATACTGGAATTATGATACAGTGAAATAACAATTGTTGGAAAAATGACTTGTCATGCACAAATTAGATGTCCTAACCAACTTGACAAAAAAATTCATTTGATTTTGATGTTCGTATAATGGAAAAGGGAACACTTCCGATTTATGTTTGTCGTACAAGAGGAAATCTTAGCATTTCTCACACATCACATAGGCCTAAACAAAACAGAAAACACTGTGCGCCATTTAATTGTCTAATTTCTATGACCTGATGGGAGATCAAAGCAGTGGTGTTCTGGGCTTGTAATCGTGGCGAACTCTGTATAGCGCATTTTTTCAGTACGTGAAGGAGATCCAATCAGTTTAGATTCCGCGAAAAAAAAGGCCTTATAGGCTACTCCAGTGTTATGTAATAGCCTATACATTATTATTTTTTATTTTTTTTTACCCCCTTTTCTCCCCAATTTCGTGGTATCCAATTGTTAGTAGTTACTATCTTGTCTCATCGCTATAACTCCCGTACGGGCTCAGGAGAGACAAAGGTCGAAAGCCATGCGTCCTCCGAAACACAACCCAACCAATCCGCACTGCTTAACACAGCGCGCATCCAACCTGGAAGCCAGCCGCACCAATGTGTCGGAGGAAACACCGTGCACCTGGCGACCTGGTTAGCGCGCACTGCGCCCAGCCTGCCACAGGAGTCGCTAGTTCGCGATGAGACAAGGATATCCCTACATGCCTAACTCGGACGACGCTAGGCCAATTGTGCGTCGCCCCACGGACCTCCCGGCTGCGACAGACCCTGGTTGCGAATCCAGAGTCTCTGGGGCAGTGCCTTAGGCCACCCGGGAGGCCTATACACGTTATTTTAATGCAAACGTTCTGAACATACACGGCGAAACTTGAAAGAACGGATTGTTCTCACTTCGTATTGTTCTCAAAAAAAAATTCCGCTATATTAATTGTAATTACAAGTTGCACATCAAATTATTTAGGGTTATATGATTGTCTGCTCTGCCATTCCTCTCCATCACACTAGGGCTGCCAAGAATATAGGTTTGCTATAAGATGTAAATGGGGAAGATAATGGACCAATGAAAAAAATATATAAAATGGCTCCTGACTACCAAGAGATGTATGTAGTGAGAAGAGCCCTTCCGAAAATACATTTAAAATCGTGTTTTAATGCAACAACAAAATCCAGTGCGGCTTTACTTCCTGGCTATTATGACTCTTCTCTGCATGCTCCTAGCTGCCATGGTGCCTACATTTGATTTCAAGCATAAGGGGTAGCTGGCTCCTAGATCATTTACTTCTGAACAGATTATGGTACAAAGATGTATTTTTAGCGCATGCTAAAACAATGGCTTATTGATTTGTTTTTCCATTGTGTGTTTTTGGAATTGTCTTTATAATTGTCTGCCACTCACTTATTTTCTAGATCTGATTGCAGTAAGATGACATCAAGCAGTAAGTATTAGCCATTTTATATTTCATTTGCACATGTACTTTGTTGGTGTCTCTTCTGATACAGACAATATTCTGTTCAAACTGTCTTATTCTGTAATGTCAGTGGAAGGGTTTTCCCTCAGTTTCACTGTGATCCTCATGTCTTGGTTCATACCTCCCTAACCTTGTTCCTCTGTGGCTGTGTTGTCAGGTGAGCTACTGGCCAGTCGGGTCCAGGAGCCCCTGATGATGAGCATGCACCTGCTGGCCAACCCTGGGGACTCTCTCCTGCTGCAGCACACCCTGGACCGCCTCCTCCGCTGGGTGTGCCCCAGCCTGCGCCTCTTCCATGTCTCTGAACGGGCCTGCCCCCTCCGCGACTATGCCCGCTCCCGCTTGTGCCCCGTGGCCGGGTACCCCTCCCTGGCTGTGACTGTCTTCCTCCATGAGGCCTATGGCGAGGAGCGCATCCTCCGGGTGCTGGACTTCCTGCAGCGCCCACCCTGGCAGTACCACCACACGGAGAGCTGCGGTGGGAGGACCGGGGGCGTCCACATTACCTCCTCCACCTCCCCGGCCAATGCCCTGCTCCGGCCCTACCTCCTGCCCAGCCGAGACTTCTACAGCCTGGGCACGGGGATGCCTGTGTGGGGGGTGCGCCCGGTGCACTGCGGCGGGGAGATGCTGCGGGTGACGCTCTACAGCAGCTACGATAACTTTGACGATGCGGTGCGGCTTTATGAGACAGTGCTGCAGAGGCAGGTGGAGGAGCAGAAGACTGGGTTCTGTTGGTTTACGCTCTACACGGAACCGGGGCTGTGTCTGCAGCTGGCTCTCAAACAGCTCTCCCCAGGGGTCAGGGTGGAGGCCTGCAACTCAGCTGTGCTGCAGTTCAGGGTAGAGGAGATGGGTCAGCTCGTGCCCCTGCTGCCCAATCCGTGCACGCCCATCAGCGCCACACGCTGGCAGACCGAAGACCTGGACGGGAACAAGATACTCTTCCAGGTATTTTAATTGACATGACACTATTTCCTATATTGCACTACAATACTTTTATTCAGACTCCTGTGCGGATCTGTGGTCAGAGATGGTGCCAGTAATATAAATAAGCTACCGTGTATTTTATGATATGCCTTTTGTCTTACCTTTGCCACACTGTGTCGTCTTGCTGCATTTCTTTCCCTACCTTTAAATGATGAGACGTGTGAAGCCCAGTTGCTTCTCGAGATGGAAATATGTTTGGGTTTAGAGTTGTGGTAAATGTTTAGCTGCTATGTGAAACCTCTGTGGTTTCTGCCCCCTGAGGAGCGATTGGAAGCAATTTTCTATGGCTGTGAAAACACCAGAGGCGGCTGGTGGGAGGAGCTATGAGGACGGGCTGGAATGGTATCAAACAAATGGAAACAATGTGTTTGACTCAGTTTCGTTGATAAAATTCCAGCCTTTACAATGAGCCCCTCCTATATTTCATCCCACCAGCCTCCTCTGGAAAACGTGTAACGCTGGATGAAGTTACTCTATGATTATCTTTTAGTTACATTGAGACTACTGTTCTGCATTAAGGCTGATTGTTTTTTAAAACCATCAGGATAAAGAGCAAAATAATGTAAATGCAGTCTGTGTGTGCAGCACAGGGATGCAGCGAGCTCCAAAAGTATTGAGACAGTGACACATTTGTTGTTGTTTTGGTTCTGTACTCCAGCACTTTGGATTTGAAATGATACAACGACCAGGATATTTTCATCCATATTCGGATGAACCGTTTAGAAATTACAGAACTTTTTGAACATGGTTCCCCCATTTTAGGAGACTTGTGTATTAAATTAGTCAAAAGTGTAGTATTTGGTCCCATATTCAGAGTGCGCAATAATTACATCAAGCTTGTGGCTACAAATTTGTTGGATGTATTTGCTCTTGGTTTTGGTTGGGTTTCAGATTATTTTGTGGCCAATAGAAAACTTTACAAAAGGAAGTAACAAAACAAAGTTGCAAGAGGAACATAAACTGGGGATAAACCAAATAAAAGGTTGCGCTCAAACAACCCAGGTCTCTATATCACCTGTCCCCTCCCTGGCCTAGGGAGGGGACAAGGCTTAAATACCCTACCCTCAATATGAACCGTACCATTATTAACCAATCATCAATTAGCAGGTTTAAATACAGGCATGAAATCACAAACTGATTCAGGCAATAATCAATATTAATAATCAAAACAAACAGCAAATGCATCCAAGTTTGGAGTCACAAGCTTGATGTAATCATTGCGTGCTATGAATATGGGACCAAATACAAAATTTGACTACTTTAATACATAAAAGTGAATTTGTCCCAATACATTTGGTTCCCTAAAATGTGGGGATGATGTACAAAAAGTGCTATACTTTCAAAAAGGTTCACCCGATATGGCTGAAAATACCCTCAAATTAAAGCTGACAATCTGCACTTTAACCTCATAGCTATTGTATCATTTCAAATCCAAAGTTCTGCAGTACAGAGCCTAAACAACAAAACGTGTCAGTCTCAATACTTTTGGAGCTCACTGTATATCACTGCACTGTATATCACTGCAAATACAATATTTTTGGTTATGGAAAATTTATTTCACAGCGGTATAGATAGTACAATGATTCTCTACACTGTACTTGCTTGTTTTGTCACAGAAACTGAAATTAGGCAAACTATTAGAATTTTAGCAACCAGGAAATGGCGGGGCGATTTCTGCAATCTTTAATTTGAACTTAGTTTTGTTTTTCCTGTCTCTGTGGGCTCCATAATTGTTGAACTGTCCATTCCGTTCACCTCAAGTCTTCCAGAGAAGGTTAAGACTGTCAATCTCTGTCCCCCAGGTGAAAGCCCCAGAGCAGCCTCAGCGACCCCTGACCTGTGCCTTCCCTCTGACCTGCCCCAGCGTCTCGCCCAGGGGGCTATTGAGGAGCGTCGTGTCCACCCCGCCAGCAGCCCACGCCCTGCAGCCCTGTGGCCAGATGACCCCAGTGACCCGTCCAGGGAACAGGCCGCGCACCGACCCAAGCCTGGATAGGCCTGTTTTACCCGGGGGTCTACGGTGTGGGGGAGGGGTGGAGAGCATGGGCTCAGACAGCTGCTATAGCACCCCTCCAGGCAGCTCCTGCTACTCATCTCAGCGTAGCAGCCCCGCCACGCTATCTGTTAACCACCCCCACGAATCCTCCCCTCTCTCATGCTCCGCCTCCCCGGCGCGGCCCTCCCTGTCCATCTCCCATCTACTGCTGGAGGAGGAGGAAGAGCCGGAGACCAACGTGGACACGGGTGTCCCTGTGACAATGACCCCGCGCTCGGACACAGACTTCACCATGGCGACCAGCTTGAGGGACACAGGCATCTCGGTGACGCCGCGTTCCGAGAGACCAGCTGCTGTGGGAGCCTCTTCCCTGGAGAGTCTGGCAAGGGAGCTGAGTGCCTGTCTACCGGAAGCTCACACACCTCCACCCCACCACAGGACTTGGGTTGTGAGCAGCTCTACCAAAGCTGCCAGTCCCGGGTGCAAGGCAGGGTCACAAGCCTGGGATAGCGGTGTTATCAGCTGGGCATCGCCGGGTGAGAGCTACTCCAGAGGGCCTGTGGGGCCACAGACTCCTGCTAAGCCAGCAGCAAAGGCTCTGTCACCCACACACAATATAGACCCAATAGATGAGTTCTTCATCTGACTCCTTTCTGCAGTGTAAGAAGGCAGGCAGTTGTAGGACATTTTGTCACTATCTAACATAATGTAACTTGATGTTGCCTCCAGAGAGATACTGGGAAGCTCATTGAAACCATGGAGACACAAAGGACCTAACTTCCTGGTGCTCAGACCGTCATACCAGTCTAGGTTTGCGTCCAAAATGTCACCCTATCCCCTATGTAGGGCTGGTGGGCTCTAGTCAAAAGTAGTGCGCAGTAGGGAATAGGGTGCCCTTTTGGACGGAAACTAGCTAGGCTAGGACGTTGTAAAGCCTATAGTAAAATGAAACGATGTTACGCCCAGGGATTTCAGATGCACAATTATTGTATAACTAACTAGGCTACTATGCATTTTATTACCAGTGGAAGTAGAAATGGATACAAATATGTGCCGTGAGTGGGTAGATACATGTGGTTGTCTGTGCACTGTGAAAGCTGATCTGTGTGGCATCGGAATGGTAGCGTATCTGAGTGAACTAAATCCTTACCCCAAGAATGCACTGTCTATTAGGTCTGACTCCTGGGTCAGAGGTTAGTATTGTACAGTATCATTATCCTATTTTTCTAGAATTAATACATTGTATTTCAACAATGACTGTTGTATTTTCTAAATACAATACTAAACCATTGGTTGTATTGAGTAGACCTTGCCAAACCACTGTGTTGAAAGGAGACATTTTGATAAGACATTAAATGCTGATAATTCATTTATTTTCTGGGAAACGTTTTTGTAAAACTGCTTGTTTCAAGGACTGTGTTTAGGCTACATAATTTTTGTAATCTGTATTTTCAAAGATGGATTGAAGACTAGAATACAATGAAAGACTAGAGAGCTAAGAGATACTGCTTGTCTGAGATGATACTCTATACATAATTAACAAAGTGTTGGCTGACATTACCATGAGGCCTTGCAAGGCTGTCTATAACTGTTTACCAAACTGATCGTCTAGAGGCCGATTTCTTAGACCAATTAGCCTAAACTTGGACTAAAAAGTGCTTTCAATGGAGAATCTCCATTGAGAGTGCCCTTTAGTCCAGAACTATGCGTAATCTGTGTCCCGGAAACCATCCCTTAATAATTTAATGAATTTAAAGATGTGAGTTGTGAAATAGGATGGTTGTTGTTTAACCATGTTCCTAAAAACAATTATGAACCAGCATAATGCTGGTTCATAATTGTTTTTAGGAACATGGTTAAACAACAACCATCCTATTTCACAACTCACATCTTTAAATTCATTAAATTATTATTGACTATTCCCACTAATTTGGGAATATACTGTCATTTGTTTCAGATTGTTTTTAAGACGTGATGAGGAATGTATCATCTATTGAGGCCTGTTTATACCTGGTGCTAACATCTGTACAGATCTTGTCCACATTCTGATTGTGACCACGTTTTTTTGACTGGTGTAGACTATTAAAATAACCGATTGTGATCAGATCTTCCTGACCACCTTCGGAGGGAGTCGGGGACAAATTGGTTGGGTAAAAGCACAGTGAGCAGAGTTTGGTAATGAGGATGTTAGTGCTGGTCCTGGTGGATGGTTGTTGCAGTGGTGAAAAGTGATTGCATCTGTTTTGAAACCGGGCTGTCCCGCCGGGTGCCCCATTCAAAGCCGATGTTGAAGTTGGCTCAGAACAAAGTGATGTAGGCCTATGTCAAGCACGTGAAGTAATGACTTAGGGCTGGCTGGAGTCAATCTGTATCGCAGAAGTATTACGGAATATCCAGGTTATAGCTCAATTTAAAGGCGATATTCCTGCGTTCACGGAGACTGCATTCACGGTAAATGCTGCATATTTTCGGCTCAATCAGAACTTGCCTTTACATTTTAACGCTGATCTTCCGCGATACAGATTTAATCCACCCCTTAGGAGTTTTTACATGTGAAAGTGTTGTTCGCTCTTGATAAATCCCAATGCAACTTTATAATCTACTGATATAGGAAATAACTAACTCACTGACCTTTAAAAAATCAAATAAAAAGTGTTAGGATGCTCCTCCCCCTTACTGGCACAGAAGGTCACAGGTTCTAATCTTGCCGATGCCCTTTCTCAAAAAAGGTATATTTATTGGACACTTAAACTAAGAATATTCTTTGTTTAGTATCAGCAACGCTGCTGGATAAGTATACATTTGGATTAGGTCAGTTTCAGTAGACAAAATGTCTTATACAGTACTCTACATTTTATAAGTCTGTAATAAAATAATTTAACCACTGGAAGGCGGCAGTGTTCCAAAGAAGTTATCACACGCGATTTTGTAGAAATAACTTTTACTTTGTCTCAAAGTGAATTGCACATTGTTGGTTTTGTTGAATATCTTAAATGTACAAGTGCAATACCAAAGCATAAACATTCTTAAGAAATCTTTAAGAAGACAAAGCTTAAATGTACAGTGCATTCGGAAAGTGTTCAGACCTCTTGACTTTTCCACATTTTGTTACGTTATTCTTCTACAATGGATTCAATTGTTTTGAAGGCACCTAAAGGACTGATGAAACCAAGATTGAGCTCTGGCCTGAATGCCAAGCGTCACGTCTGGAGAAAACCTGGCACCATCCCTACGGTGAAGCATGGGGATGTTTTTCAGCGGCAGTGACTGGGAGACTAGTCAGAATCAAGGGTAAGATGAACGGAGCAGGTTACAGAGAGATCCTTGATGAAGAAAATCTGCTCCAGAGTGCTCAGGACCTCAAACATTGGGTTCACCTTCCAACAGAACAATGACCTTGAGTGTCCCAGCCATAGCCAGAAAACTTGAACCTGATTTAACATCTCTGGAGAGACCTGAAAATAGCTGTGCAGCGACGCTGTCCATCCAACCTGACTGCGCTTTAGAGGATCTGCAGAGAAGAATGGGAGGAACTCCCCAAATACAGGTGTTCCAAGCTTGTAGCCTCATAACCAAGAAGATTTGAGGCTGCCAAAGGTGCTTCAGCAAAGTAATGAGTAAAAGGTCTGAATACTTATGTAAATGTTATAGTTCAGGTTTTATAAATTTGCAAGCATTTCTTTACCTGTTTTTGCTTTGTCATTATGGGGTATTGTGTGTAGATTGACGAGGGGGAAAAAACTATTTAATCAATTTTAAGATGAGGCTAAAATGTAGCAAAATGTGAAAAAAAGAATACTGAATACTGAATACTTTCTGAATGCACTGTATATGATATTCAAAAGCATTTTCCATGGAGTTGTTGATTTACCACTGCAAGTATTTGTCACTAGGGCCGGGATTCAATCAGAGGCACGTTGTAGAGATAATTTCCTATTGAGCCAATATCTGCAGCATTTACCATGAATGCGATCTTCACAAATGTTGGAACATTAGCTTTAAAATACGAATTGTCGACAGTGCTCTTCAACATGCCTGGCCCGGCAGAGGTGTAACGAGCTCAACAATGTTCATGACTAGTGTCAGTTTTATTGTGTCATGAGTCTTACCAAAAAGTCTGGTTCAATGGCACTGATGACTGAGTTTTAGGCCAATGACGCTGGCCGGCTCCAGCCACGTCTTCCATATTTAGATTGCACAGACATTATGGCCTTTTATATGTTTTGGTAGCCTGGCCACCAGTCTGTTTCCCCATCATTCCACTCCTTGTCATTCAAAACTGTTTGGCATATGATAAGGAGTACAAGGACTGGAATATTAGCAGAAACAGATTTGTACCCAAGCTAATGTAGCTCCCCACTGTTTGTCACAGGATGTCATTGCCCTGGTGAGTCCTGTTCCTGCAGCCTATCCATTCCAGGTCTTGAGCTCACTGGCCCTCTCTGGTCATGTGCACCTTCACCGGGTAAAACCTCTTGTACTGCTGCTCCCTGAAGAGATAGAGGTGCCCGTCGGGATGTGTCAGCGCACTGTTGGTTACCTGAGGCATCCCTGTCCAGTCAGCCAGTAAGGGTCAGACCTCAGCGTGTGCAGGTTGAGCATGGAGTAGCCGGAGCCCTTAAAGAGGACCATTTGTCGCAGGGGGACATAGTAGAAGGCACAGTCTGGGTGGTGGGGGAGGCCGGCCTGGCTGCTCCTCCTGGGGAAGCCAGGGTCCAGGGCACGGCCCAAGCAACACTGTACACTTACCTCGAGAGGGAGGGGTAGGAAGCGAGACAATTCCGCACAATCAACAACACCACTTACTCACTGAGGTACTTTAGCCTGTTTGTTCTTTAGCAAGTCCTCTGCTGTGTTGAATTCATTGTCATGCAGCCACAGTCAGGAGAGTTGGCTAAAGCACACTGATCATGTGAAAAGGCCTGGTCCCAGATCTTTCACTGACTAAAGTGAATTTAAGGAGATTACTTTACCTTTTGAAGTATCACTTGCTGTCCAGCGGGGAGAAGTCCTCTGCCTCGATGGCCAGTGGGAGGTGGGGCCAGCACTGCTGGAGAAGGAGAGCCACTCTCATGTTCCCCTGAGCTGACCCCATCCAGTACGCACTGGCCCGGAACACCAACACTGTGTGGTTCAGGTCTGAACACACAAAGAAAGACTAGATAAGAATACATGACAATGTTACATTTAAGCATTAAGGCCAGTATAGGTATAGTATGGTATAGGGCCAGTATACCACGGCTAACGGCTGTTCTTAAGTGCGACACAACGCGGAGTGCCTGGATACAGCCCTTAGCCGTGGTATATTGGCCATTTACCAAACTCTGCAATATACTCTGTAATATGACCAATAATTTGTAGTTATGTACCTTTTTTAAAAGTTTTAATTTATTCTTCTGAGTGGCAGCCCACGGGTACAAAAATAATCTATATGTGTGACATAATGAATGGAAAATGTGATATGAAATGACTTTAAATATTGTACCTGTTATCCCCCAACCAAAAAAAAAAAAAGTGTTTGCTCAGGGATCAGATAAGAGAATGAGACCATATGGAATGGGAGAGAAGATTTTAAGTAATGGGGTGATAAGCGATAGGCACTGTGATGTTGATGTATGAGCGTTCCATGGCATCCTCCAAGATAATGTTTTGTCGGTCATCTAAACTAAACTCTTACAAGTGTTACTTCCACAATCTAAACTCAGCAAAAAAAGAAACTTCCCTTTTTCAGGACCCTATCTTTCAAAGATAATTTGTAAAAGTCCAAATAATTTCACAGATCTTCATTGTAAAGGGTTTAAACACTGTCCCATAAACTATTAATGAACATGCACCTGTGGAACGGTCGTTAAGATACTAACAGCTTACAGACGGTAGGCAATTAAGGTCACAGTTATTAAAACTTCGGACACTAAAGAGGCCTTTCTACTGACTCTGAAAAACACCAAAAGAAATATGCCCAAGGGTCCCTGCTCATCTGTGTGAACATGCCTTAGGCATGCTGCAAGGAGGCATGAGGACTGCAGATGTGGCCAGGACAATAAATTGCAATGTCCGTACTGTGAGATGCCTAAGACAGCGCTACAGGGAGACAGGACGGACAGCTGATCGTCCTCGCAGTAGCAGACCACGTGTAACAACACCTGCACAGGATTGGTACATCCGAACATCACACCTACGGGACAGGTACGGATGGCAACAACAACTTCCCAAGTTACGCCAGGAATGCACAATCCCTCCATCAGTGCTCAGACTGTCTGCAATAGTCTGAGAGAGGCTGGACTGACTACTTGTAGGCCTGTTGTAAGGCAGGTCCTCACCAGACATCACCAGCAACAATGTCGTCTATGGGCACAAACCCACCGTCGCTGAACCAGACAGGACTGGCAAAAAGTGCTCTTCACTAACGAGTCGCGGTTTTGTCTCACCAGGGGTGATGGTCAGATTTGCGTTTATCATCGAATGAATGAGCATTACACCGAGGCCTGTACTCTGGAGTGGGATCGATTTGGAGGTGGAGGGTCCGTCATGACCTGGGGCGGTGTGTCATAGCATCATCGGACTGCGCTTGTTGTCATTGCAGGCAATCTCAACACTGCGTTAGAGGGAATCCTCCTCCCTCATGTGGTACACTTCCTGCAGGCTCATCCTGACATGACCCTTCAGCATGACAATGCCACCAGCCATACTGCTTGTTCTGGATGTGATTTCATGCAAGACAGGAATGTCAGTGGCCAGCGAAGAGCCCGGATATCAATTCCATTGAGCACATCTGGGACCTGTTGAATCGGAGGGTGAGGGCTAGGGCCATTCCCCCCAGAAATGTCCAGGAACTTGCAGGTGCCTTGGTGGAAGAGTGGGGTAACATCTTACAGCAAGAACTGGCAAATCTGGTGCAGTCCATGAGGAGAAGCACTGCAGTACTTAAATGCTGCTGGTGGCCACACCTGATACTGACTTTTGATTTTGAACCTCCCCCCCTTTGTTCAGGGACACATTATTCAATTTCTGTTAGTCACATGTCTGTGGAACTTGTTCCGGTTATGTCTCAGTTATTGAATCTTGTTGTGTTAATATTTGTATGAACATATGTTAAGTTTGCTGAAAATAAATGCAGTTAAAAAAAAAAACAGGCAGTCAGTTAAGAACACATTCTTATTTTCAATGACGGCCTAGGAACAGTGGGTTAACTGCCTGTTCAGGGGCAAAACGACAGATTTGTACCTTGTCAGCTCGGGGGTTTGAGCTAGCAACCTTCCGGTTACTAGTCTAACGCTCTAACCACTAGGCTACCCTGCCGCCCCAGTTGACAGTGAGAGGATGTTTTTTTTTCTGCTGAGTTCATATCAGTTAAATGGCCACTGATTATAATGAACTACCTTGTGAATATAAATTAATGTTAGGCCAAATATTGTTTTACAGATTCATTTACTTCTCCTATGGGACAAATGTTGGTTGATACTTGATAGATGAAGTCTCCTATGTAATGTTTTCCCTTAAAAAATATGAGAAATCCAAACCAGTTGCTGTGTACTGGACAAAGGGTTGCAAAGTTACTGGAATCTTCAGGAATTAACAGAAAATCAATCTATCATAACTTTGGTAATGTACAGTGCCTTCGTAAAGGCCCCTTGACTTTTTACAAATGTTGTTACCTTACAGCCGTACTCTAAAATTGATTAAATTAAACATTTCATCAGCAATCTACACACAATAACCCATAATCACAAAGCAAAAACAGGTTTTTAGACATTTTTGCAAATGTATTAAAAATAAAAAACACCTTATTTACATAAGTAATCAGACACTACTACAAGACTTGAAATTGAGCTCTGGTGCATCCTGTTTCCATTGATCATCCTTGAGATGTTTCTACAACTTCATTGGTGTCCACCTGTGGTCAATTAAATTGATTGGAAATTATTTGGAAAGGCACACAACTGTCTATAAAAGGTCCCACAGTTGTCAGAACAAAAACCAAGCCATGAGGTTGAAGGAATTGTCCGTAGAGCTCTGATGCAGGATTGTGTCAAAGCACAGATCTGGGGAAGGGTACCAAAAAATGTCTGCAGCATTGAAGGTCCCCAAGAACACAGAACCACCAAGACTCTTCCTAGAGCTGGCTGCCCGGCCAATCTGAGCAATTGGGGGAGAAGGGCCTTGGTCAGGGAGGTGACGAAGAACCCGATGGTCACTCTGACAGAGCTTTAGAGTTCCTCTGTGGAGATGGGAGAACCTTCCAGAAGGACAACCATCTCTGCAACAATCCACCAATCAGACCTTTATGGTAGAGTGGCCAGACGGAAGCCACTCCTCAGTAAGAGCCACATGACAGCCCGCTTGGAGTTTGCCAAAAGGTACCTAAAGACTCTCAGACCATGAGAAACAAGATTCTCTGGTCTGATGAAACCAAGATTGAACTATTTGGCCTGAATGCCAAGCGTCACGTCTGGAGGAAACCTGGCACCATCCTTACGGTAAAGCATGATGGAGGCTGTATCATGCTGTGGGGATGTTTTTCAGCGGCAGGGACTGGGAGACTAGTCAGGATCGAGGCAAACATGAACAGAGCAAAGCACAGAGATCCTTTTTTATAACCCTTTTTGTGGTATCCAGTTAGTAGTTACAGTCTTGTCGCTGCAACTTCAATACGGACTCGGGAGAGGCGAAGGTCGAGAGCCATGCCCATTTAACTCGGAAGCCAGCCGCACCAATGTGTCGGAGGAAACACCTTACACCTGACGACCGTGTCAGTGTGCATTGCGCCCGGGCTCCACAGGAATCGCTAGAGTGCGATGGGACAAGAACATCCCTGCCGGCCAAATCCTGTCCTGCACTGAAGTCAAGCCTCCACCGGTTTCTGCCCTTGAATGTCTGCATTGGACATCACTCGGCCTTCATGTACCACCACCCTCTCAATATATTATTAGTCAAATGCAGACTATACAACGCCAGAGTTCTATCCAAATATAAAGATAGCAAGCTTAGTTTGTCAACTTTTGATCACCTGACATGAGATTTTAACTACAGTCAGCAATTATTAGGAGGTACATATAATGTAGCCTACTTTTGTGATGTCCTATCTGCTCACATCGGAGAGAAAAATAAAGTTGAACTTTCTTCAGCTGTTTAATTGTCTTCTGCAGGGTAGCCCTGCATCTGTTATATTTTTGTTCAGTATATTTCCTTTAGCATCCTGTGTCGTGGGCTTATTCTTTTAAGATTGATATGTTCTAAGATATTTTGAGACCTTAAGGAGCATCAGGCCTACTGCTGGAATGTCTACCAATGGCATGTCCATCCTTTTGTTAAAAAACACACTGGTCACTCAAAACATTTCTAAAGTATAAATAGCCCACACTTTAGATGAGTCCACGCAAAAATACTTATCTAATGATAAGTAAATAGTTTATAGGGACCTATATTAAACATTTTATGAATGGAGTAATGATTAGTAAATAAAATATTTACTAATCCATTATAAACAAATAAAATAGCTTCTTAGCAAGAGCAATTTCTCAAGCAAGAATTTTGCTAGCTAGGACTGTCTGGGGAGTGGTCTGAGTAGGTAGAGGAAAACTCTGTTATCGATAGAGAGGTTTGGAAATCTATTTCATCTCTCTATTAACGAATTTAGGCCTGGTGATGTGACCAGGCAGGCCAAAATTCCATCCCACCAAAACAGGCTGAAATTTCAGGTGGTCTTTTCAAACAGCTCTTACAATAAAAGGGCATTATCATAATTGAACAATTTCACAGATTTATTCCAATCTCATAGTGTGGAAATATATACAGTATAAAACACGTCATTTTGTTATTCTGTGTGTGTGTGTGTGTGTGTGTGTGTGTGTGTGTGTGTGTGTGTGTGTGTGTGGTGGCGGGGGTTGGAAGGGGGGATAAGGAGGTGGGATGATGTAGATTCTTCTAATAATAGTCCATTGATATTGCGTATTATATTGAAATGGCACGCAACCATGAAACCGGGGCCCTTTGCACCCCGATATGATTTTCAACAACATTGGTGTGAACATATGCCTATTTAACTTTTCATTAGAAGTCACTTATGAATAATACAGGTGCACCTTGTGCTGGGGACAGTAAAATGTGCAGTTTTGTCACAAAACAAAATGCAACAGATGTCTCAAGTTTTGAGGGAGCATACAATTGGCATGCTGACTGCAAAAATGTTAACCAGAGCTGTTCCCAGATAATTTAATGTTAATTTATCTTCCATAAGCTGCCTCCAATGTCATATTGAAGAATTTGGCAGTGCATCCAACGGGCATCACAACCGCAGACCACGTGTAACCACGCCAGCCCAGGTTCCGGCTTCTACACCTGCAGGATCGTCTGAAACCAGCTGATAAAACTGTGGGTTTGCACAACCAAAGAATTTCTGCACAAACTGTCAGAAACCGTCTCAGAGAAAGTTATTTGCGTGCTTATCGTCCTCACCAGGGTCTTGACCTGACTGCAGTTCGGCGTTGCAACCAACTAAAGTGGGCAAATGCTCACTTTCGATGACCACTGGCACGTTGTAGATGTGTGCTCTTCAAGGATGCATCCCTGTTTCAACTGTACCAGGCAGATGGCATACAACTTGTATGGCGTTGTGTGGGCGAGCAGTTTGGTGATGTCAACGTTGTGAACAGAGTGCCCCATGGTGGTGGTGGGGTTATGGAATGGGCAGGCATAAGCTACGGACAACGAATACAATTCCATTTTATCGATGGCAATTTGAATGCACAGAGATACCGTGACGAGATCCTGAGGCCCATTGTCGTGCCATTCATCTTCCGGCATCACCTCATGTTTCAGCAAGATAATGCACAACCCCATGTCGCAAGGATCTGTACACAATTTCTGGAAGCTGAATATTTCCCAGTTCTTCCATGGCCTGCATACAGTGCCTTGCGAAAGTATTCGGCCCCCTTGAACTTTGCGACCTTTTGCCACATTTCAGGTTTCAAACATAAAGATACAAAACTGTATTTTTTTGTGGGGAATCAACAACAAGTGGGACACAATCATGAAGTGGAACAACATTTATTGGATATTTCAAACTTTTTTAACAAATTAAAAACTGAAAAATTGGGCATGCAAAATTATTCAGCCCCCTTAAGTTAATACTTGTAGCGCCACCTTTTGCTGCGTTTACAGCTGTAAGTCGCTTGGGGTATGTCTCTATCAGTTTTGCACATCGAGAGACCGAAATTTTTTCCCATTCCTCCTTGCAAAACAGCTCGAGCTCAGTGAGGTTGGATGGAGAGCATTTGTGAACAGCAGTTTTCAGTTCTTTCCACAGATTCTCGATTGGATTCAGGTCTGGACTTTGACTTGGCCATTCTAACACCTGGATATGCTTATTTTTGAACCATTCCATTGTAGATTTTGCTTTATGTTTTGGATCATTGTCTTGTTGGAAGACAAATCTCCGTCCCAGTCTCAGGTCTTTTGCAGACTCCATCAGGTTTTCTTCCAGAATGGTCATGTATTTGGCTCCATCCATCTTCCCATCAATTTTAACCATCTTCCCTGTCCCTGCTGAAGAAAAGCAGGCCCAAACCATGATGCTGCCACCACCATGTTTGACAGTGGGGATGGTGTGTTCAGGGTGATGAGCTGTGTTGCTTTTACGCCAAACATAACGTTTTGCATTGTTGCCAAAAAGTTCAATTTTGGTTTCATCTGACCAGAGCACCTTCTTCCACATGTTTGGTGTGTCTCCCAGGTGGCTTGTGGCAAACTTCCACTCTTCCATAAAGGCCAGATTTTTGCAATATACGACTGATTGTTGTCCTATGGACAGAGTCTCCCACCTCAGCTGTAGATCTCTGCAGTTCATCCAGTGTGGTGTGGGGGCTGTGCTTTGGCAAAGTGGGTGGGGTTATATCCTTCCTGTTTGGCCCTGTCCGGGGGTGTCCTCGGATGGGGCCACAGTGTCTCCTGACCCCTCCTGTCTCAGCCTCCAGTATTTATGCTGCAGTAGTTTATGTGTCGGGGGGCTGGGGTCAGTTTGTTATATCTGGAGTACTTCTCCTGTCCTATTCGGTGTCCTGTGTGAATCTAAGTGTGCGTTCTCTAATTCTCTCCTTCTCTCTTTCTTTCTCTCTCTCGGAGGACCTGAGCCCTAGGACCATGCCCCAGGACTACCTGACATGATGACTCCTTGCTGTCCCCAGTCCACCTGGCCATGCTGCTGTTCCAGTTTCAACTGACCTGAGCCCTAGGACCATGCCCCAGGACTACCTGACATGATGACTCCTTGCTGTCCCCAGTCTACCTGGCCATGCTGCTGCTCCAGTTTCAACTTCCACCTGACTGTGCTGCTGCTCTAGTTTCAACTGTTCTGCCTTATTATTATTCGACCATGCTGGTCATTTATGAACATTGAACATCTTGGCCATGTTCTGTTATAATCTCCACCCGGCACAGCCAGAAGAGGACTGGCCACCCCACATAGCCTGGTTCCTCTCTAGGTTTCTTCCTAGGTATTGGCCTTTCTAGGGAGTTTTTCCTAGCCACCGTGCTTCTACACCTGCATTGCTTGCTGTTTGGGGTTTTAGGCTGGGTTTCTGTACAGCACTTTGAGATATCAGCTGATGTACGAAGGGCTATATAAATAAATTTGATTTGATTTGATTTTGATCCAGAGTGATCATGGGCCTCTTGGCTGCATCTCTGATCAGTCTTCTCCTTGTATGAACTGAAAGTTTAGAGGGACGGCCAGGTCTTGGTAGATTTGCAGTGGTCTGATACTTCTTCCATTTCAATATTATCGCTTGCACAGTGCTCCTTGGGATGTTTAAAGCTTGGGAAATCTTTTTGTATCCAAATCCGGCTTTAAACTTTTTCACAACAGTATCTCGGACCTGCCTGGTGTGTTCCTTGTTCTTCATGATGCTCTCTGCGCTTTTAACGGACATCTGAGACTATCACAGTGCAGGTACATTTATACGGAGACTTGATTACACACAGGTGGATTGTATTTATCATCATTAGTCATTTAGGTCAACATTGGATCATTCAGAGATCCTCACTCTCTGGAGAGAGTTTGCTGCACTGAAAGTAAAGGGGCTGAATAATTTTGCACGCCCAATTTTTCAGTTTTTGATTTGTTAAAAAAGTTTGAAATATCCAATAAATGTCGTTCCACTTCATGATTGTGTCCCACTTGTCGTTGATTCTTCACAAAAAAATACAGTTTTATATCTTTATGTTTGAAGCCTGAAATGTGGCAAAAGGTCGCAAAGTTCAAGGGGGCCGAATACTTTCGCAAGGCACTGTACTCACCAGACATGTCAACCATTGAGCATGTTTCTGTGGATCGACGAGTACGACAGTCTGTTCCAGTTCCCGTCAATATCCAGCAACTTCGCGCAGCCATTTCAGAGGATTGGGACAACATTCCAGAGGACACAATCAACAGCTTGAACAACTCTATGTGAAGGAGATGTGTCACGCTGCATGAAGCAAATGGTGGTCTTACCAGATACTGAATGGTTTTCTGATCCACGCCCCTACCTTTTTTAAGGTATCTGTGAACAATGCATATAGTGAAGAAACATCGTGCCGTCACCGTTCCTCAACAATGAATATGTGTATTCACAGTCATGTGAAATCCATAGATTATGGCCTAATGAATTTATTTCAATTGACTGATTTCCTTATATGAACTGTAACTCAGTAAAATCTTTGACATTTTTGCATGTTTTGTTTTATATTTTTGTTCAGTGTATTTGGTTGTTTGTATTTATTGATTTTTTTAAACAATTACTATTTGTTATTATAATTATTCTTGCATTTTTGTGTGAAAAGCTTGTGATGCTAAATGTTTTCATCTATCTGCCTAGGGACTACAGATTAAAACTAGCCAACTGGCTAGTCCATCACATTTACAGAAATGTTAATTAATAATATTGTCCCTGTTAAATAAATAAATTAGTCGTTTTATTTCAAATATTTCATCTAAACCATTTGTTGAACGTCACATTGGTAGCCTAATGCGAATTAGAACTTCTGCACCTAGATGCCACTGCGTGTACGGAGTTGAGATCAGCACATCTATCGCCTGAACACTCATCTGTACCGCATCGCGCACCAACGCTCTCGCCAACAGCTGGAGATGGGTGAACGGCTTTCTTCAGTCACTGTTCGATGCGCAGCGGCAGAAGTGACGGAATAAGGAGCTGAAGCTTTTGTGTATATACAGGATATAGGCCTAGGCATATCACTTTAATTAAATATATTCAGGTAGGCTGTCGACGGAGATAATGTTGTGCGTTAGAGTATGTGGTCAACTTGGGGTCGTGTTCGTGCAAGGATACATTGGGAATTAAGGTTTTTAAACAAAGTGTCGGCAGAATCCAAACCAAAAGAGATGGTAAGTTGTGTGTGTCGACCCATCAATTAACTCATAGTGATAGATAGTCAAAACTGATATGTTACAGTATAGGCAAGCATATGTTGTATAGGTTACTGGACTGAACTGTTCGAAAATCATGACTCAATGTGTTTCCAGCCTGTATGCCTACTCATTAGTCTTATTAGGCTACATGGACGATTCAACAGGCTATGTCACTCTTACCTATATAAATATAGCCTATATTTTATGAATGGCATCAAAATCAAAAATGTTCTCTCTGCAGTATGGATTTATCAATACCTGTTTGAAGTCGCTGGTTGTTGACAAGTTTGGCGAGGAGACATGGATGAAGCTCAGGTAACACTGTTATTAATTAACACTAACATCATATTAGACAACGTGAATATCTCTTGATTAATTGTAATAATATGTTGCGTAATTCCAGAAGGTGGCGTTAAAGGCTCGCATTGAGCACGGCCCCTCAGCGTGGACCTATATGCTAACTAATTGATGGATTCATTCACTGCTTTCTGTTTATTGGTCATCAATGGGATGTGTAACCTGCTGAAATGATCTCATCATCATAATTATATGCAGAGATGAGGCCGGGGTTCAAGATACATTCTTGACATATGAAGTGTACAAAGACGACATCACCATGCAACTGGTGGCTGCGGCCTGCAAGCTACTTGGTAGGCTAATTTTCATTATTTGATTAATAATGTCATATCAATGTAGCTCTGGACCAGTAACGATCTGGAGCTAATATATATATTCTGAGAGGTGTTATAAAAGCGTACATTTCCATGCCAATCACGGTTACTTCCAGATTATGAATTATAATTCAAGTCATGGATTGAGAAATAGCTACAAAAAATTAAGAATCATTTTAGAATAGTGCATTTCTTGCACTGCATGGCTTGATTTGAAATGGAATCGAAACTCTATTGCTGACAGGCAAAATACATGACTCAAGAGGATGATACAAATACATATTATAAATATTACATGATAGAACAAAATGTGTTTTATGTGATGTTTTACGTAAAGGCGTACATGTTGGTATTAACCTATATATTCATTAGGCCTACTTTATTTTCTATTCGAAGATGTTAAACCAGAGGTGGTGTTGAGACAATTTGGGGAATACTTTTTTGACTTTTGTAAACGATCTGGATACGACCACATGCTACGGACTCTGGGAGGGAACCTGTTCGAGTTTATAGAGAATCTGGATGCACTGCACAGCTACCTCGCCCTTTCTTACAAGGTATAATGTGTGTGTGTGTGTGTGTAGCCTACTCTATTATAGCCTACTTTATTGATATAGGTATATATGTGATAATCAATCTATA
Organism: Oncorhynchus kisutch; assembly: GCF_002021735.2. Classification (NCBI taxonomy): domain Eukaryota; kingdom Metazoa; phylum Chordata; class Actinopteri; order Salmoniformes; family Salmonidae; genus Oncorhynchus; species Oncorhynchus kisutch. Next base: position 46,145,025 of record NC_034191.2, on the reverse strand, counting down.
AATAGTGGACAATGGACACAAGTCATATTTTGGACAGAAAAAAACTGTGTCAAATGATTTGGAAATATGCTTGCAGGAGATGAACGCGCCATCATTTAGAGCGGAGAGGAACGGTGACGGCACGATGTTTCTTCACTATTACTCCGACCGCCGAGGCCTATGCCAAATTGTACCCGGTAATTATGCTGAATGCTGATAGATTAAATTATTGACGTTAAGAACAAATGTGTTAAACAACTTAATACACTCAATATCGTGAGATTTTAGCGTGCGTAAAAGTAGGAAAGTGAAACGACTGTTTCCCATTTCCACAGGTATCATTGAAGCTGTAGCAAAAGACTTCTTCAACAGCGAGATAACGATGGAAATCGTCAACCAAATAGAGGAACTAGAGAGGACAGGAAAGAAGGAGCATGTAGTATTCCTTGTCACTCAGAAACCGACATTTTCGAATGTAATGTGCAGTAACAAGCTCTCACAAACACCGCCATGTTTGCCAAGAGGCCCCAGGCGCAACGCAATGCACTGGAACCCAAACAGGGAGGTAAAATCCGGGTCAGGACAACAGATGACCCACAAATCATTGGCTTGCATCCTAAATGGCACCCTATTCTCTTGATAGTACACCACTTTTGACCAGGGCTCATAGGTAATAGGGTGATATTTGCGATGCATACATAGGCTACAGAAACAAGCAGATGCCATCTCTGAGGCTCTCCAAAGAATTGTCCCAAAACTATCTCAATAACCCAACCCAACACAGCCAATTTTCCATATGGTTTAAAAGTGAACCTTTTTATGCAATTTAACCATAACACGAATTTCCTCCAATGTGTCCCTCACCCCATCTATCAGGACATACAGAAATCATTGCAGAGGAAACTCCAGTCTCAGGGATTTTCCATGTGTCGGAACCACTGGGAGACTGTGAGGGGGTTGGTCCAGCTTGGGAAGGGTAAAGACCAAATATCTCATCATTCCTTTTCTAATGGATTGGCTCAGTCCACCTCAGATATCGATAAAGCCTGTCTATTCCATCTTGCTTGTCAAGATATCTCTAATCTTGATACCCTTACTATCATTAATAGATGTTTACTTCAATCATAGGCAAACTCTTGAGAGGATTTGAGCCAGTCTACCCGAAGAACCTTTGCATCGACCTGAAGACATTTTGCAATGCCTTTCCCTTCCATATAGTGTTCGACAAGGAGGTACAAAAGTATTATTATTTCCCAGATTCCCTCTTGGTATTGAGTACATGCACTGTAAATGTATATACCTAAAAAAAATGTGTTTAGTAAATTTGTTTGGTTTTCTCAATTGAAAAAAATTGACATTTGTTGAAACTAAATATATCATTCAGTGCCAACAGTTACAAACTTTTCCCCATTGGTTAAGCCGAATAGATAACATAAATACAAAACTAAATGGCTACACCCCATTGTTTATGTTGTACCAAGTTGATTTTTCACTTTGGAGTTACCTATCCAAATTTCTTCAATTGGGTTACAAGCAATTAAATCAGTTTCCTGTTAATCAAGATATTAAGTTGGTTCCATTACATGAAATAATGACTCCAAATGCTTTCTTTCCATAAGAATTTGACATGAACTGGTTACCAATATTGTAACCAAGTGGTGACCGTCTCATCAATTGAATCCTTTCCAGGCTCTTTAGAGTCACAGTACTTACAGAGATATCATAGAAAGATAAATGTCAAAATTGTTCAACTTCATATTCATCATCTCCAGCACCACCCCAACATGTGAAAACGGCACGTTTTTATATTTTGTAGTAAAAAAAGACATAGGAAGTGAAGTGTTCCAATAACGTCATTGGTGTGCATCATGGGATTTTAACCAATCATGAGGAGGCATTGCCTACTTATTGCTTGTTAATTGTCTACTAATTGGTTGATGATGTCATTGGAAACACTTACCTTCTTTTATCTTTTTTACTTCAAAACATAGAAATGTGTCATTTTCACATAGGTATGTTGATGTTGGGGTGTTGCTGGAGATGATGAATATGAAGTACTTTTTAATTAAATTTCCCTTTAAGATTCAGTGCTGGCAGTGAACATATAATCATCAAAAAAACAACAACACATTACTTAGAATGACATTCACTCTCATAGGTGGCTAAAAATAACAAACTGAAAGCCACGCCCCTGTAGGCCATGCTGGGGCGGCAGTGTAGCCTAGTGGTTAGAGCATTGGACTAGTAACCGAAAGGTTGCAAGTTCAAATCCCCGAGCTGACAAGGTACAAAATCTGTCGTTCTGCCCTTGAACAGGCAGTTAACCCACTGTTCCTAGGCCGTCATTGAAAATAAGAATTTGTTCTTAACTGACTTGCCTAGCAAAATAAAGGTAAAAAAATAAAAAATAAAAAAAGGCTTCCAAATCTTCTGATGGGTGCAATGTAGCGGTGGCAGCCTACCGCTATGTGGTGTTGAAAGCAATTTATAAGCTTTCATTCAATTAAAAACATCACATGATCTTTCAAATTCTTTATTTGATTCATACAAATTGAATAGAATAGGTTGATTGAACCAAAGCTCAATTTTGGATCATGTCAATCAGAAAAAGCACTTCAGATGAACAACCGTGCCTTCCCACTTTTTACAGCGTGGTTTAGTAATGCCAGGTAATCACTGGGATGGTTTCCCGGACACAGATTAGGCCTAGTCTAAAAAGCATTCTCAATGAGGAATCTCAATTAGAAGTGCTTCTTAGTCCAGGACTGGGCTTAAAATGTGTCCAGAAACGGGCCCTTTATGTAGATATGAATTGTAATCTTAATACCTGGAGTAAGGCTGCTGAAGTGCAATGCTTTTGACCAGAGCCCTATTGACCCTCGTTAAAAGTAGTGCACTGCAGTCTGCATATAGGGAATAGGGTGACATTTGGGACCCAGCCTGAATCTCTGCTCTCTGGTCCAACCCCTGTAGCTGATGGTGAGACAGGCGGGGGTGAACGTCCAGAAGATCGTCCCCGGGCTGCAGACCATGAGCATTCACCTGGATCAGTACTTCAGTATCGTCCACCCCGAGGTCACCTTCACCATCTCCAGCATCAGGAAGTTCATCAACAGCCACTTTGTCCTGCAGACGCGACGGGACATGATGCCCGAGGCCTGGAGGGATAGACCCATGCTGGAGCTCAGAGGTGGAATTAATGAATGAACGGATGAATGAACAGATGATGTAATGAAAAACTGGATGGATGAATGCATGGATGGATAATAGAAGGAAGAAATACATGAATGATTATTTGTTATTGAGTCATGCCACTTATGCAACCTATCCCACCATAACCATTTAACAGAAACACACACATCCCCCCTCCATTTAATTTCACCTCTCTCTTTATCTCGACCCCTCACTCCCCTGTTCCCAGGTCAGATGTTGTGGATGGAGTCTCTGCAGTGCATGCTGTACCAGGCCTCCCCTTTGCTGCGGAGCCTCCACGAGCTGGAGGAGCGGAGCATGCACATCTCTGACATCGCCCCTCACGACGTCACGCGGGACCTCATCCTGCTCAACCAGCAGCGGCTGGCCGAGATGGAGCTCTCCAACCAGCTTGAGAGGAAGAAGGAGGAGCTCCGACACCTGTCCCAGCATCTGGAGGAGGAGAGGACCAAGACGGAGAACCTGCTGTACGCCATGCTGCCCAAACATGTGGCCAACCAGCTGAAGGAGGGGAAGAGAGTGGAAGCAGGTGAATGACACAGGGAGAGGAGAGATGGGGAGAGTAGAATAGAGGAGAGGAAAGATGCAGAGAAGCGAGTTGAGGAGAGAAGAGGAAAGGAGAGGGAATAAGTAGAGAGGAGATGTGGGGAGAGGAGAGGAGAGTAGGGGAGAAAAGGTGAGGAAAGGAGAGAAGGGAAGAAAGTAGAGAAGATGAGAGTAAAAAAGATAATTGGTGAGAAAATAATTGGTGAGAGGATTGGTGGTGTGTGAAATGCCCTAGTAGGGCCAAACACTCCTTTGCCAAAACCTGTACACAGTAGCCTATGCCTCCCTTGCTCTGACACACAACAGACAGTAGAGATGTACAGAGTGGAATTGGGGGGATTTTTGAAGGATATTTCCCTGCCTTGCTGCAGTGTATTACATATTTAATGAAGGCATGAATTACAGATTGAAACAGCACCACGACACAGCCAGCGGCTCCCAGACACATCTGTCTTTGAAGCACAGTACACAGACAGACAGACAAACAAACATAGGCGCAGACAGACGGACACAGACAGCTAGAAAGACAGACAGACATACAGAGATGCAAACAGACTCTCATCCTTCATGCATGAACAGTACACACACATGCGCACACACAAAATGTATTGATATGAAGCAACAGGTCAGCTACATGTGGATAAGTATTAAGCAGAATAACTAGTTTTCACTATTGTTCTCGACATTGTAAAAGGACTGAAACAGTGGTATATTAATGGAAATGGCCATATGGTCGGTGGTGGTTGTGGTTATGTTTGCTCTAAAGGAGAGTTCAAGGAGTGCACCATCCTCTTCAGTGATGTGGTCACCTTCACCAACATCTGCTCGGAGTGTGAGCCCATCCAGATCGTCAACATGCTTAACTCCATGTACCTCAAGTTCGACCGGCTCACCACAGTACACACAGTTTACAAGGTAACAAAATATTTAAACATTTATCATTCATAATTGAAACATCTTGCGAATTATTCTACATATCCATCTATTCATTCATCTAGACCAGGCAGCCTGGAATAGCCATTCCAGTACTTAACTCATCGATATCAATCTGCCTGTGGTTGTGTCTGCATCAGGTGGAGACCATAGGTGATGCCTACATGGTGGTAGGTGGCGTGCCCATCCCAGTGTCCAGCCATGCTGAGAGGGTGGCCAACTTCGCCCTGGGCATGGTCATAGCAGCTAGGGAGGTCATCAACCCCATCACAGGGGGGCCTATCCAGGTGAGACCCACAGATGGCTGGTGTGTTTGAATGCTGGATAGATTTTTCACAATATTTTTGTAACATCTCTGTTCTATTGATCCAAATCCAAAGGGTTGTAATTTCCATGCCCTTGTCTTTCTTTTTGAGCTGATCTTTCTCAGTTCTCCTGCTAGTTTATTATCACAATACAATACCTCTCTCTGTGTCTGAGGCTGGTCTAGTGGGCAACGCAGCCGCCAGCAGCACATAAAGGTCAACCCCCATTGTGGATAAGAATCCTTCCACTAGTCAATGCTCATTTCCACCTATTTCTGTCTCAATAAAGTAAAAATATCCCACAAAATATATTTTAAAAACAAACAATACCTCTCTGCTGTAGATCCGGGTGGGTGTACACAGCGGGCCAGTTCTAGCTGGTGTGGTGGGGGAGAAGATGCCTCGGTACTGCCTGTTCGGAGACACAGTAAACACGGCGTCTCGCATGGAGAGCCACGGCCTCCCCAACATGATCCACCTCAGCCCCAGTGTTTACCTGTAAGACCTCAGCTCATGTCACATGACTGAACTGCAGGAAATTAAATCAATCAAGCAATCGATCAAGAAAGCAAACCAGCAATTTATTTAGAAAGCCCTTTTTACATCAAATGTTGTCAAAAGTGCTTGATGATTGGTTGGATGATGGACTGATTTATTGATTTATTAATTGAGTGCTTGGTTGGTTGAGCCCATAGGGCTCTGTTCAAAAGTAGTGCACTATATAAGGGAAAGGGTTCCATTTGGGAAGCAGGCTTTGTTTTTATATGTCTTCCTCCTCCAGGGTTCTGAAAGACAAGGGCTTCATGATCCAGGAGCGAGGGGAGATCGATGTGAAGGGGAAGGGCAGGATGTCCACCTACTTCCTGGAAGGGAACCTGACCACCACGGAGCACGAGATCATGGGCCGTTCAGTTAAGGAGGCCGACTCGGGCCGTGCATCTGTACAGTCGGCACGGGACTGCAACACAGAGGCAGCCCTGTACAGACCGGGTAAACAAGGTTCTCCTGTCTGTCTGCCTCTCAACTACTCAACTACTAAAAATACACACCTTTATAAATATATAGTACACCTGAGAAAATGTCTTAGATGTGTGTCTAACCTTGTTGCACCTTATTTGTGTGTCTAATTTGAGGTAGCTCAGCCTCAGTGTGCATTATTTCAACAGGTTTTCTGTTCCCCGATATTTATGGCGCATTTAGTCATAATCACCACAGAGATAAACACTAACCCCATTCTAGCTTCCCTTTCATGGCTGTGGTATATTGTTAATGCCTCACTCTAAAGCTAGACCTCTTTGTTGTAATCTATGATCCCACAGCCATCCAGAGGGTGCAGAGTGAGGACAGGAATCCTGTAGTGCCCATGGAGTATGGAGACAGCCTGGCCGACCCGCCGCCCTCAGTCCAGCTCACTGAACCCCAGCCAAAAGTCAGAGCCAAGAGCTTCAAAGGTGCCTCCTCCTCTTTCTTTTATTCAATAATTCATTCTTTCTTTTTATTGAATGATATTCTTTAATGTGTACATTTTATTTAAGTATTATATTTGTAGTATCTTGTATTCTTTATCTTATTCTAAGATGATCTTTAAGTCACAGGTAAAAGACTGCGCCTCCATTTCTTTTACATTTCTCCTATTCGTTACCTCCATTGCCTTCCACTCTACCTGCAGTGGTGACTCACGGGGAGGTGTGTGTGTTTCACAGGAAAACCTCGGGACTCAGAGAGCTACGGCAGTCTCCACAGTGACAACAAGTCAGTGGAGGGAGGTCTCCCCAAATCAGACCACCAGCTGACCAGAGCAACCTTGTCCCAGAGTCCCACTCCCATAGAGGCTGAGGCTCCTCATTCCACCAAACACATCCGGACCAGTTTCTGTGTGGTCCTCTGAGCTGTTGTAGTACTATCCAGACTAGTCACTGTAGCCCCGTTTATACCTGTTGCTAACACATATGTCCTTGATCCTGATCTTGTCATCATTCTGATTGTGCCCACATTTTAGCTGTTGCTATTAAATATTAAAATGTGTCTCTTATCCTTGTGACCAGATTTCCTGGTACCTCCAAGTATGCAATACAATAATTTAAGACACATATTGATAAGTCAATGGTGCCAACTATCAATGATTTTAGAGGGAGGGATAATGATGATTTAACAAGTTTTACTGTCCAGATCCGCCTAAGATATTCAGACACAATGCTTCCCTAACTACCTCCAGAGGTTGTCAGGAACATGAGATCACAATACATATTCTAATCGTATACACCTGTCTAAAAAGGTGGGCACAATTTGAATGTGAACAAGATCAGGCAAAGGACGCATGTTAGCACCAGGTATAAACTGAGCTTAAGTGACCCACCCATTCAATTGGATCACAACTGCTGGAATATTAGCAGAATATCATCTCTGCTGATGAGCCTATACTCTGAGACTACAGTGTTTTATGAATATTGAAATTACAGTGTCTATGTTCATCTTGCTAATGTTTCATTATGTGATCTCTCCCCCAGAGCACTGCTATCTATGTGATATATAGAAGTCAAATGTAACCAGACTAGTACCTCTGGTCCAGGGCACTATGAACCAAGATGGCGGAGCAGTAAGACGTGTTTGTTTCCTTCCCATGTTTTTCTTTCTTTTTTTTGTATACATGTCATTATATTTCAATCTCTTTTTTCCATTTTCGAATTAAATATACCTTCTTGCAAACCCGCCTCACCCAATGTGGTACGGATCTGCTACTTTTTAGACCTTATAACTGGAACCTCCATCATCAGCTAGCAAGTTAATAAGCTACTAGCTTTTTAGTCATTGTTAGCCACTGCTAGCGGTCTTTATCTTTAGCTCGGACTCCAGCCGCTTTAGCCCGGATAACCTGGATAATACCTGCCAGTCTGCACAGCACGATATCAGCCCTGAGCATATCGGACTGCTTTTTTCCTCCACTACATCACCAGATTCCTGCTGCAAGCTCTGGACTATTACACCGGATCTTCGCAGCTAGCTAGTTGCTACCGAGTGGCTATTGTGGCTAACGCCCTTGTCCAGAAGCATCCACCAGCTAGCCTCGGGCTAGGCCCATGTCCCGTCTAGCAAACGAAGTACACCAATTACATCTGCTGATGTAATTGATGATGTAATTCGGCCGATGTGCTCTCAACCGACCTCTGTGTCGTGGATGTTGGTGTTGATCTATCTGCTAGCCCCGACCTGCTAGCTTCCTGAACGCCGTGTCTCCCGCTCCCTGTTTCATCATTGCTGCTCACTGCAATCTGGTTTCCGAGCTGGTCACGGGTGCACCTCAGCCACACTTAAGGTCCTAAACGATATCATAAACACCATCAATAAAAGACAGTACTGTGCAGCCATCTTCATCGACCTGTCCAAGGCCTTCGACTCTGTCAATCACCGTATTCTTATCGGCAGACTCAACAGCCTTGGTTTCTCTAATGACAGCCTCGCCTGGTTCACAAACATCTTCTCAGATATAGTTCAGTGTGTCAAATCAGAGGGCCTGTTGTCCGGACCTCTGGCAGTCTCTATGGGGGTGCCACAGGGTTCAATTCTCGGGACGACTCTTTTCTCTGTATATGTAAATGATGTCGCTCTTGCTGCAGGTGATTCTTTGATCCAAATCTACACAGATGACACCATTCTGTATACACCTGGCCCTTCTTTGGACACTGTGTTAACAAACCTCCAAACGAGATTCAACGCCATATAACACTCCTTCCGTGGCCTCCAACTGTTCTTAAATGCTAGTAAAACTAAATGCATGCTCTTCAACCGATCGCTGCCCGCACCCGCCCGCCCGACTAGCGTCACTACTCTGGACGGTTCTGACTTGTCTGGCTAGACACCTAGGTATTTATCATTGTCCACATATTCACATTTATAGTTGTCCACATATTCACATACTCTCCTTCCAGACTCACATTAAGCATCTCCAATCCAAAGTTAAATCTAGAATTGGATTCCTATTTCGCAACAAAGCCTTCTTCACTCATGCTGCCAAACATACCCTCGTAAAACTGACCATCCTCCCGATCCTTGACTTTGGCGATGTCATTTACAAAATAGCCTCTAACACTCTACTCAGCAAATTGGATGCAGTCTATCACAGTGCCATCCGTTTTGTCACCAAAGCCCCATATACTACCCACCACTGCTACCTGTATGCTCTCGTTGGCTGGTCCTCGCTACATATTGGTGGCCAAACCCACTGGCTCCAGGTCATCTATAAGTCTTTGCTATGTAAAGTGCCGCCTTATCTCAGCTCACTGGTCACCATAGCAACAACCACCCGTAGCACGTGCTCCAGCAGGTATATTTCACTGGTCATCCCCAAAGCCAACACCTACTTTGGCCGCCTTTCCTTCCAGTTCTCTGCTGCCAATGACTGGAACGAATTGCAAAAATCACTGAAGTTGGAGACATATCACCCTCGCTAACTTTAAGCGTCAGCTGTCAAAGCAGTTTACCAATCGCTGCAGCTGCTCACAGCCCATCCAAGCAACTACCTACCTCATCCCCATATTTGTTTATGTTTTTCTGATCTTTTGCACACCAGTATTTCTACTTGCACATCCTCATCTGCACATATATCACTCCAGTGTAAATTGCTAAATTGTAATGACTTTGCCACTATTGGCCTATTTATTGCCTTTACCTCCTTACTTCATTTGCACACACTGTATACAGATTTTTCTATTGTGTTCTTGACTGTACGCTTGTTTATCCCACGTGTAACTCTGTGTTGTTGTTTGTGTCACATTGCTTTGCTTTATCTTGGCCAGGTCGCAGTTGTAAATGAGAACTTGTTCTCAACTGGCCTACCTGGTTAAATAAAGGTGAAATAAAATACAATTAAAATAAAATAGTGTGCATACGTAACTCGTTGTCATTGTGTGATGGGACCAGAGCTACCAGACTGCAGGGTGAACGACCTGTGTTCAAATAATATTTAAGGCATTTCAATTACTTTCAAAGACATTTCAAAGTAAGTATTTATTAATTTATTTTACTTTTAAATACAAGTAGTTGAATATTTGAATTAATATGGAAATACTGGAAATACACATGGCATGTCTTTGAAAATTATTACAATACACAAATATTCAAATCATTGCATTTGAACCCAGGACTGTTTAGTCCCTTAGACCGCTGCGCCACTCGGGAGCCCCTATTTCTAGGAAGTTATTTGAAAATACTTTTGAATACTTCAATTAGAAGTAGCTGATTTGGCAAAAAAAAATGCAATACTATAAGGGTGGCAAAGGGTGGCTACTTTGAAGAATCTAAAATCTATTTTGATTTGTTTAACACTTTTTTGGTTACTACATGATTCCATATGTGTAATTTCATAGTTTGATGTCTTCACTATTATTATACCGTGTAGAAAATAGTAAAAATAAAGAAAACCTTTGAATGAGTAGGTGTGTCCAAACCTTTGACTCATACTGTATATATGAGTAATAGACATACATACTAAGGTTGTCCATTTACATATAATTTGTATTTCCTGATAAGGTATTTGACAGTCCTGTGCCAATATTATATTGTCTATGAAGTTTTAATGCATTAAAAAAGAAATGTAGCCTCCTATTATTGTTTTTTAAACGGTTGAAGACTAATTTTAAGCATAAAATATTAAAATACCCAAGCAATAAGATATCATTTTATATTATGAAAAAGTCAATCGTGTGTGTAAATATTATATCTAGAAAAAGAATGAACAAACCTTAACATTTATAATAAGACTGAAATATTTAATAAAGACAACATTATATTTAAAGTTAGACAAAATAATTAAGTACTTATTGACTATTTACAAATTATATACTGTATGATATAGGCCTACTTTTCCTTTCAGCAGAACCAAAGCAGATAAAATAACTTGCGCTGGGAATTAATTTACTTCATTTACTGTACATGAATACCAAGGTAAAGAAGGGACAATATTAATTTTGAGAGAATAAAATAACATCTGTAATAAGGAACACCCTGGTTCTAATGAATTAGTGTTCTCTCTGTCTTGACCCAATGCAAAATATTGATATTCCAATAGATTTTTTTCTCAAAGCCACCCTACATTACATAGTTAAGAAAGACAAGTGATGACCCTGAAATTCACCAAGAGGCTGCATGCCCATTGCTCTGGAAAAAAAGAGACTATACTGTCACTAAAACGATCGTCACCTGCAGCGTTCTCAAGGTTCCGATTGACACGATGGGCTGCAGGCCCGGACATCTGATCCGTGGAGGGAGTGTTGTGATGGTGTTGCAACAGAGGGAGGGCTGGCGGCTCATCACTGACGACCGGGCGTTTGATCACCTCCGCCGTATGGAAACAACACCTGTAACCGGAGTCTCCGTGTGTGGAGTTCAGGTCAGGTGCGATAAAAATCAATCTTCTGGCTGACCTAAAAAACTATGTAGCTGACACTCTGCCCTAGATACTGTTTGTGTGACAGGCCCATTTATGTAGGCCTAACTCCCTGCTCTTCACATATTTATGGGCTATAGATTAAATATTGTCCCGCCACCTGTCGCCATCCATCTTCACTTTACGAATCCGTCTCCGCAATCGCATCCAGATCTGTCAGATGGTTGGCCAGAACTGGTCGGTTGGTGTAGATGTTATCCACGGGCAGAAGAAATGTGACCGTCTTTACTTTGGTCCTGCAAAATAAGAGGGAATTAATAGCAACCTAAGCGATATTCTACATTTAGTTTTAATTTGGTTATCTAAAAGTTCTGGTGAGGTTGGATGAGAAGGCCCACTGGGCCACTCACCTGTTTTTGTGCACATATTCTTGGAGAAATAACCTGTTGGTTAACTTATTTGCAGTGGTGCTGAACTCGTCTCGCGTGGAATTCCCGAAGACGGATGGGGCCCTTCCGTGGACTTCCTCGTGAAGTCGACCCCAACTTGAGTTACTTCCTTTCGCAACATCTCTATTCTTCGACACCCTATCTTCGCTCTCACTCTTCCTGATCACACTTGGCATGTTGGAGGCGATTGAGTATCTCCGGACAGTCATTACAATGTTCTCTGTGAAATCAATAAACCAAATTGATCAGATTATTTTGTTCAAACTAGGCCTAGCTTTAAATAGCCCAATTTCAAACAATGTTGATATATTACAATTGTTTGCTTTACCTTGCTGCTAAAAACGAAAAAATGCCGTTACAACATAATAGCTTAATCGTGCGACTTTACCCTTGTATTGCCGCTCGAGTGCGGGCGCGGACGCATTTCGTCTCAGGTTCATGTGGGATGGGTTGTCGTCAGCCCCGGTCCTGGGCTGTCCTGCCGGTGAATACGGATTCGGTTCCCCTTGCTCAGTCCCAATCGTCGGCTGACCGATTTCCCCCCTTAGCACACTGTTCTCGGTCTCGAGCTTCTTGATTTCGTTGCGCATCTCCATGATCACCTGTGCGAGGCTCCGGCTGCTCTCCATGGTGCTGGAATTCCGCTGCCAGAACCACGGCTTCCCATACAACCGCGACTCGTGCAAGAGGAGCTCGCTTTGCTGCGGTTTTAACATGCTGCCTGTACTAGCTCTCTGCCAGTCTCTGTCTGAGTCTCTCAATCTCAATCTAGATCTTGTGCAAAGACGATTATGTCGCCTTTCACCACTTATACAGCCGAAAGGGCTCGGGTGATCAGCCATCAGCAATGTTTTATTAATTGGCGCGGGGTGTTGTGTTTCAGGAAAAGCATGCTGCGGAATGAACAATGGACAAGGAGGTGAAATCCTTGGTCCGAACATTTCAGCAAAGCAGGTAAACTATAATAACCTGTTGTCTTGAATTAAAGGTAGGCTAGACCATTGTGTGAATCTGATCATGAGGCAGATTACAATTGTACCCTGGGGCAAATGATGTGTAATCTCCTTCTCACCACCCACAACACCTATAATATTCATTACTAATAGTCAACAAATATCAACTATTAATATAGGGTGGAAAAACAACCTGCAGACACATTATAGTTGCTCTCTTTTATTTAATGAAACGCCTCAATAAAAAGGTTTCATAAATGGACGAGAAGGTTCTATTAGGCTACTATAGGTTTTGATGTGTTTAGGTCGGATGACATCAGGTTCATTTATCTGTTACCAGAGAGACTGCAGCCACCAGAACCAAACGAAACATTACACGTTTACACATTGCAGCACGTGCACAGCAAAGTAGACATGTGATATCGCTCACAACAGGTTGGTTGTCACAGATTGGTTGGGTCCCATTGTGATAATAAATATGGAACAAAAAAGACATGGTTATCACTCACGTTCATTAATAGTTTAAAAAGTCGCCTCCCGACCTTTTTAGGATACGCAAGTATTTCATATCTACTGCTTCTGATATTGCTATGTAGCCCAGACTGTTGTCTCTTCCCTAATTATATATGACGTGAATCTTCGTTTTTTTAATACTCTTTTATATATTCTTATGCGTTGACTCCCTATTTGCCAGGATCTAATTAACTATCTGCTACATGACTTCATGAAGGCATAAGGCCGAAAGTATGCTCAGTTTATTTTTTTATCAGCACCTTGCACTTTCCGTTTTTGTATTCTTATGAGCATTGATTAAGCTAATTATATTATTTTTGCATTTCAGCCTCCTTTGGTCTAATTGATTTATTTAAATGGACTGATTTCTTTATACTAGCTGTAACTCAGTAAAATTGTTGAATGTTGCGTTTATATTTTTTTGTTCAGTATATAGGCTATTTTCTCATCTAACGTGAGAAAGGTGCACGGATCTTTAATTGCATTGTCCCAGCCATTAACAGACGAGAGACGGTAGCTGTGTGCGTAGGGAAAATCACAGGGGAGCACGAAAAAAAGCCATATTACAACCTATTTGGTGTGATAATTGCGTTGTTTGCTCTATAACCTGTTAATTCATATGCCTTGCGACCGTGATATATGGGCCTAAAGGCCGAGACGATAAGAAGTCACAGCGTCAGAATAAATTCACGAAACCGGAAAGCAGCCTCTGTCCGGTTCAGTCCACAAAGCATATTGCATGTAACATACATTAGCATTCTACTAGCTACATATTGATCTCCCATCCTCTCAGGCCAGGGGCACTAAAATGTATGAATTAATGGCTGGATCAGAATCGCCTTTATAATCATTGATCAGTGTGGAGAATTTAAGTAAAACCAAATATCTATCTTCATCCATGGGTAATTTAGAAAAGGGCCAACTTTAGGTAGCTAGCTAGCCACCGGAGGACAACAACAACACAATGGGGCACAACAATTTAAGTTGTTTCTGTCAATGATGCATGCTAGTGCTCTCAATGCTTTTTGATAGGAGTGACCGCTGGCTTCCCTTGACAATTTTTGGAGGTTTGCAAGGACCTTGACACTTTTTGAGCTCGCTCAGTTTAGCTCAATGCTTATTGGCAATTTTTTCTCAAGGGAGGCCAAATTCTCGTTGGCTTCCCTTGCATTCCATTCAATTCTACTGGCGGCAACAATGTCATACTCGTTTGGACCAGACAGCATCAGATTGACGGCCTACATGTAGAGACAGAAGGGTGTTGTTTTCGCTCGTTGGAATGCTTTCTCTGGTGAGATACATTCAGCCTCTTGCCAATTGACGGAAAATTCTTATTTGTTTTCTTGGTACATTTTTTTGGGGAAGCCTGGCTTCCCTTGGCATTCATGAATACACGCCACTTGTAAAGGATTGTTTTTTGTTGTAGGCAACAATTTTCCTTGAAACAGACCGACAGGTCAAAATGGGTAGTTTCTAATCTTACTACCACTATGGTATCAGATATTCTAGAATGTTGGCAACATCATGGACACAAGCTGAAGATGCCTTACACGTTATTTTAACTTAGGCTATTGGACTTGCAACCAACAATTCATATTTAATTCATTTGAGTTGATAACAAATCAAATAATCAAACTGATTCCCAGTGGGATGATGACACACAAACGCTCCAAAGCAATTTTTGTGCAATCCAAAGTAAAATGGTAGGATAGTGCAGTAAACGCATCATCTATTTAATAACATTTGCAGGCATCTTTCAGCATAACCATTTAATTTAAAATATACATTTAGTTTGTTTTTCAGCCATGCAGCTCAAATATTGGAGGAAGGAAGAAAAGGCAGGATAGCCTAAACAATGCTGAGTTGAATTACAATGCTGTAATGAGCTAGGCTATTACTGTCACGCCCTGGTCTAAGTATTTTGTGTTTTTCTTCATGTATTGGGTCAGGCCAGGGTGTGGCATGGGATTTGAATTGTGGTGTGTTTTGTCTTGGGGTTTTGATGTGTATGTATTGGGATTGTAGCTAGTGGGGTTATCTAGCAAAGTCTATGGCTGTCTGGAGTGGTTCTCAATCAGAGGCAGGTGTTTATCGTTGTCTCTGATTGGGAACCATATTTAGGCAGCCATATTCTTTGAGTTTGTCGTGGGTGATTGTCCTTAGTGTCCTCTATGTTAGTTTGCACCAGTATAGGCTGTTTCGGTTTTCGTTACGTTCTTTGTTTTGTAGTGTTTGTGTGTATTCGTGTTTTACGTTGTTCATTAAACATGGATCGCTGCAGTTTGGTCCGACTCAACCTAGAAAACCGTAACAGAATCACCCACCACCAACGGACCAAGCAGCGTGTCAACAGGCAGGAGCAGCCCAAAAAGGAGATGCGCTATAAGGATTTCTGGACATGGGAGGAAATCCTAAACGGAGAAGGACCCTGGGCTCAGCCTGGAGAATATCGCCGCCCCAAAGAAGAACTGGAGGCGGAGAGGCTCCAGTATGAGGAGGCAGCACGGCGACTCGGAAGGAAGCCTGAGAATCAGCCCCAAAAATTTATTGGGGGGGGGCTCAGGGAGAGTATGGCAGAGTCAGGAGTCAGACCTGAGCCAACTCTCCCTGTTTATCGTGAGGAGCCAAGGAGGAGACCAGAACCAGAGCCGGTGTTGGAGGTGAGCGAAGCAGAGACTGCGAAGGAGTTAATGGGGAAATTGGAGGAGAGAGAAATGAGGGAGTTGCTGTGTTTGTGCTTTTTGCGTGGAATTCGCCCGACGGAACATGTCGGGGATTTGATGGCACCTGGGTTAGCGCTCCATACTCGTCCTGAGGTGCGTGTTAGTCGGCTGGTGAAGTTGGTGCCAGCCTCACGCACCAGGCCTCCTGTGCACATCCCTAGCCTTGCACGTCCTGTGCCAGCACTGCTCTCAAGATCTCCAGTACGCCTTCACGGTCTAGCCCATCCTGTGCCACCTCCACACTCCAGCCCTCCGGTAGCAGCTCCCCGCACCAGGCTTCCTGTGCGTGTTCTCAGTTCAGTAGCACCAGTACCAGCACCACGCATCAGGCCTACAGTGCGCCTCGCCTCTCCAGCGCTGCCGGAGCCTTTCTCCTCTCCTGCGCTGCTGGATTCTCCCGCCTGTTTAGCGCTGCCAGAGCCTTCCTCCTCTCCTGCGCTGCCGGAGTCTCCCGCCTGTTCAGCTCTGCCAGAGCCTTCCTCCTCTACAGCGCTGCTGGATTCTCCCGCCTGTTTAGCGCAACCGGAGCCTTCCTCCTCTCCTGCGCTGCCGGAGTCTCCCGCCTGTTCAGCGCTGCCAGAGCTTTCCTCCTCTACAGTGCTGCTGGAGTCTCCTGCCTGTTCAGCGCAGCCAGAGCTGCCAGCCTGCATGGAGCAGCCTGAGCTGTCAGTCTGCATGGAGCAGCCAGAGCTGTCAGTCTGCATGGAGCAGCCAGAGCTGTCAGTCTGCATGGAGCAGCCAGAGCTGTCAGTCTGCATGGAGCAGCCAGAGCTGTCAGTCTGCATGGAACAGCCAGAGCTGTCAGTCTGCATGGAACAGCCAGAGCTGTCAGTCTGCATGGAGCAGCCAGAGCTGTCAGTCTGCATGGAACAGCCAGAGATGTCAGTCTGCATGGAGCAGACAGAGCTGTCAGTCTGCATGGAACAGCCAGAGATGTCAGTCTGCATGGAGCTGCCAGTCTGCATGGAGCAGCCAGAGCTGCCAGTCTGCATGGAGCTGCCAGTCTGCATGGAGCAGCCAGAGCTGCCAGTCTGCATGGAGCAGCCAGAGCTTCCAGTCTGCATGGAGCTGCCAGTCTGCATGGAGCAGCCAGAGCTGCCAGTCTGCAAGAAGCAGCCAGAGCTGTCAGTCTGCATGGAGCAGCCAGAGCTGTCAGTCTGCATGGAGCAGCCAGAGCTGTCAGTCTGCATGGAGCAGCCAGAGATGTCAGTCTGCATGGAGCAGCCAGAGCTGTCAGTCTGCATGGAGCAGCCAGAGATGTCAGTCTGCATGGAGCAGCCAGAGCTGTCAGTCTGCATGGAGCAGCCAGAGCTGTCAGTCTGCATGGAACAGCCAGAGCTGTCAGTCTGCATGGAGCAGCCAGAGCTGTCAGTCTGCATGGAACAGCCAGAGATGTCAGTCTGCATGGAGCTGCCAGTCTGCATGGAACAGCCAGAGATGTCAGTCTGCATGGAGCTGCCAGTCTGCATGGAGCAGCCAGAGCTGCCAGTCTGCATGGAGCAGCCAGAGCTGTCAGTCTGCATGGAGCAGCCAGAGATGTCAGTCTGCATGGAGCAGCCAGAGATGTCAGTCTGCATGGAACAGCCAGAGCTGTCAGTCTGCATGGAACAGCCAGAGCTGTCAGTCTGCATGGAACAGCCAGAGCTGTCAGTCTGCATGGAGCAGCCAGAGCTGTCAGTCTGCATGGAACAGCCAGAGATGTCAGTCTGCATGGAGCTGCCAGTCTGCATGGAACAGCCAGAGATGTCAGTCTGCATGGAGCTGCCAGTCTGCATGGAGCAGCCAGAGCTGCCAGTCTGCATGGAGCTGCCAGTCTGCATGGAGCAGCCAGAGCTGCCAGTCTGCAAGAAGCAGCCAGAGCTGTCAGTCTGCATGGAGCAGCCAGAGCTGTCAGTCTGCATGGAGCAGCCAGAGCTGTCAGTCTGCGTGAAGCAGCTCGAGCTGCCAGTCTGCAAGGAGCTGCCAGTCTGCAAGGAGCTGCCAGTCTGCAAGGAGCTGCCAGTCTGCACGGAGCTGCCAGTCTGCACGGAGCTGCCAGTCTGCACGGAGCTGCCAGTCTGCACGGAGCTGCCAGTCTGTAAGGAGCTGCCAGTCTGTAAGGAGCTGCCAGTCTGCAAGGAGCTGTCAGCCTGCACGGAGCCGCCAGAGCTGCCAGTCTGTAAGAAGCAGCCAGAACCGTCAGCCTACATGGAGCAGCCAGAGCCGACAGTCAGCATGGGGCAGCCAGATCTTTCAGTCTGCCAGGATCCGCCAGTCAGCCAGACTCTTCCAGATCTGCCAGTCAGCCAGACTCTTCCAGATCTGCCAGTCAGCCAGACTCTTCCAGATCTGCCAGTCAACCAGACTCTTCCAGATCTGCCAGTCAACCAGACTCTTCCAGATCTGCCAGTCAACCAGACTCTTCCAGATCTGCCAGTCAACCAGACTCTTCCAGATCTGCCAGTCAACCAGACTCTTCCAGATCTGCCAGTCAACCAGACTCTTCCAGATCTGCCAGTCAACCAGACTCTTCCAGATCCGCCAGTCACCCGGGATCTGCCAGGATCTGCCAGTCGGCCGGGATCTGCCAGTCGGCCAGGATCTGCCAGTCGGCCAGGATCTGCCAGTCGGCCAGGATCCGCCAGTCGGCCAGGATCCGCCAGATCCGCCAGTCAGCCAGGATCTGCCAGTCAGCCAGGATCTGCTGAAACCACCAGCCAGCCAGGATCTGGTAGATCTACCTACCTGCCCGAGCTTCCTCTCACTCCCGAGCTTCCTCTCACTCCCGAGCTTCCTCTCACTCCCGAGCTTCCTCTCACTCCCGAGCTTCCTCTCACTCCCGAGCTTTCTCTCAGTCCCGAGCTGCCTCAGTCCCGAGCTGTCCATCAGTCCCGATCTGCTCCTCAGTCCCGATCTGCTCCTCAGTCCAGTGGGGTTCTGGGTGAGGACTACTAGGCCATGGTCAGCGACGAGGGTGGACTATCCAGGGACGCGAGGAAAGGGGACTAAGACATTGACTGAGTGGGTTCCACGTCCCGCACCGGAGCCGCCACCATGGATAGACGCCCACCCGGACCCTCCCTATTGTTTTGAGGTGCGTTCGGGAGTCCGCACCTTAGGGGGAGGGGGGGTTCTGTCAGGCCCTGGTCTAAGTATTTTGTGTTTTTCTTCATGTATTGGGTCAGGCCAGGGTGTGGCATGGGGTTTTGTATTGTGTTGTGTTTTGTCTTGGGGTTTTTATGTGTATGTATTGGGATTGTAGCTAGTGGGGTTATCTAGCAAAGTCTATGGGTGTCTGGAGTGGTTCTCAATCAGAGGCAGGTGTTTATCGTTGTCTCTGATTGGGAACCATATTTGTCTCTGATTGGGAACCATATTTAGGCAGCCATATTCTTTGTTTGTCGTGGGTGATTGTCCTTGGTGTCCTCTATGTTAGTTTGCACCAGTATAGGCTGTTTCGGTTTTCGTTACGTTCTTTGTTTTGTAGTGTTTGTGTGTATTCGTGTTGTACGTTGTTCATTAAACATGGATCGCAATCTACACGCTGCAGTTTGGTCCGACTCTCCTTCACACCTAGAAAACCGTAACAATTACATGTAGGTTTAATGCCTATAAGATAGGGTGCCTTTAGAAAGTATTCAGACGGCTTGACTTCTTCCACATTTTGTTGTGTTACAGACAGAATTGAACATTTATTAAATTGAGATTTTGTGTCACTGGCCTACACACAATACCCAATGATGTCAAAGTGGAATTATGTTTTTAGAAATGTTTACAAATTATAATAAAATGAAAAGCTGAAATGTCATAAGTTAATAAGTATTCAACCCCTTTCTTGTGTGAAATAACAGTGTTTAACATGATTTTTGATTGACTACTTCATCTCCTTACCACACACATACAATGATCTGCAAGGTCCCTTAGTCAAGAAGTGAATTTCAAAAACAGATTCAAACAGATTCAACCACAAAGAACAGTAAAACATTTAAAAATCGGACTTTGAATATCCCTTTGAGCATAGTGAAGTTATTAATTACACTTTGGATGGTGTATCAATACATCCAGCGACTACAAAGGTACAGGCTTCCTTCTTATTAACAGTTGAATGGCTGTGATAGGAAAAAACTAAACTGAGGATGGATCAACAGTGTAGTTACTCCACAATACTAACCTAAACGACAGAGTGAAAAGAAGGAAGCCTGTACTGAATAAAAAATATTCCAAAACATGCATCCTGTTTGCAATTAGGCACTGAAGTAAAACCGCAAAAAAAATAGGCAAAGAAATTTAACTAAGTCCTGAATTCAAAGCGTTATGTTTTGGGAAAATCCAACACGAGTACCACTCTTCATATTTTCAAGCATGGTGATGGCTGCGTCACGTTATGGGTATGGGATAAAAATGAATGGAATAGAGCTAAACACAGGCAAAATCCTAGAGGAAAACCTGGTTCAGTTTACTTTCCACCAGACACTGGAAGATGAATTCACCTTTCAGCAGGACAATACCCTAAAACACAAGGCTAAATCTACACTAGAGTTGCTTACCAAGACGACATTGAATGTTCGTGGCCTAGTTGAACTTACAGTAGCTAGCCCCAAGTTGTTATATTTTTTGTTGTGCTTTATGCTATTTGCCTCGTGACTCCTGTGTGCTTTGTTGATTATGAACTTGCTTGTTAACCCAACCTTGGGACAGACTATGTTTTCTTCCCCACACTAGGGACTCTGACTCTCTTTTGGTTAAATGGACTCTTGGCCTCCCATCCTATTCTAACCACCTCTCGCCGGCTGTGTATTCATGTTACCTGATGAAATTGCTGTACAATATGATCTTGTTGCCATCTGATGCACATTCAAATGTCATAAAAAATCAACACTGCAGATTTCTCCCTGTCCTCTCCCGTGCCCTGATTGTATTACTGCTGATGATATCTGGAAATGTGCATGTATACCCTAGCCCATCTACTGTTGCTAGCCTCAATTCTGACTTGTGCTCTGATATCTGTTTCACTGATTTCTGCTCTCATAAAAGCCTGGGTTTTCTGCACGTTAACACTAGAAGCTTAGTACCTAAAATAGATCAATTGGAAGTTTGGGTTCACAACTCCAATCCAGATGTGTTGGTCATTACTGAGGCGTGGTTAAGAAAGACTGTTTTGAACACTGATCTTAACCTTTCTGGTTATAACCTTTTTCAGCAAGACATGTCTCCGAAAGTTGGTTGAGTGGCAATCTCCACCAAGGAACACCTTCAGTGCTCGGTTGTCTCCACCAAGTCTGTCTCCAAACAATTTGATTTGCTGATTTTAAGCATTAAACATTCTTTGTTGACCGTTGCTGGGTGTAATCGTCCACCATCAGCACCGGCCTGAGACGGAGACCTAACGGAAAGATCGGCAGTTAAGGGTGCTCTCGAGCGGCTAGATGTTCTTTACCATTCGGCCATCAGATTTGCCACCAATGCTCCTTATAGGACACATTACTGCACTCTATACTCTTCTGTAAACTGGTCATCTCTGTATACCCGTTTCAAGAGACACTGGTTGATGCCTCCTATCTGAGATACCAACTGCAGCCCTCATCCTCCACATACAACATCGGTTTTGCCAGTCACATTCTGTTAAAAGTCCCCAAAGCACACAAATGCCTGGGTCGCTCCTCTTTTCAGTTTGCTGCAGCTAGCAACTGGAACGAGCTGCAAAAAAAACACTCAAATTGGGCAGTCTTCATTCAAAGACTCAATCATTGACACTCTTACTGACATTTGTGGCTGCTTCGCATGATGTATTGTTGTCTCTACCGTCATGCCTTTGTGCTGTTGTCTATGCCGAATAATATTTGTACCATGTTTTGTGTTGCTACCATGTTGTGCTCCTGCCATGTTGTGTTCCTACCATGTTGTGTTGCTACCATGTTGTTGTCATGTGGTGTTGCTACCATGCTGTGTTGTCATGTGTTGCTGCCATGCAATGCTGTTGCCTTTATGTAGTGTCGTGATGCATGTTTTGTCTTATATTTGTATATTTAATCCCAGCCCCCGTCCCTGCAGGAGGCCTTTTGTCTTTTGGTAGGCCGTCATTGTAAATTTGAATTTGTTCTTAACTGACTTGCCTAGTTAAATAAAGGTTAAATATATATTTTTTTATTTTTAAAAATAGTTTGGACGTAAATTGATTTGAAAATCCATGGCAAGACTGGAACATGGCTGTCTAGCAGTGATCAACAACCAAGTTGACAGAGCATGAAGAACAAAAAAATTATGTTCCAATATTGTACAATCCAGGTGTACAAAGCTCATAGAGACTTACCCAGAAAGACTCAGAGCTGTAATCACTGCCATAGGTGAGATATTTATGCATTTCATTTTCAATACATTTGCAAAAAAAATCTAAAACATGTTTTCACTTGTTTTAGGGTTCAAAACTATGAAATAACACATATGGTATCATGTAGTTAACCAAATCAAAATATATTTATATTTGAGATTCTTCAAAGTACTCACCCTTTGCCTTGATGACAGCTTTGCACACTCTTGGCATTCACTTTTTTGGTTACTACATGATACCATATGTGTTATTTCATAGTTTTGATGTCTTCACTATTATTCTGCAATGTAGAAAATGGCAAACATAAAGAAAAACCCTTTACTGAGTAGGTGTGTCCAAACTTTTGACTGGTACTGTGTATTAGACAGAGAAGAAAAACACAGAATAAATCCCTTATAGATGACCATTGGCTATTATAATATCTCATAACAGCCTAACTGCATATTTCAAATTAGTGCTGGTCAAGTGTTTCCCCCTGCCCACTTAGGTAAGTGTTTAAATATTAGGCTATATATAATGTAATAGAAGAAAACATAGATAGAAGGATAGAGAGGGACTGCCAGTTCCTTAAAGTTTTGGCTGTTTTCTTCTATTTGTATTCAATATGCAACCTTCTGTGTTTGTCAAAGAACGATGCCGGGACTAGTTTATGTGGATGCGGATAGATTTCCAGTGTTGTGCTTCGATTCACACACAGTTATTCGTATTTTTCTGTCAAGAAGTGACGGGCTTTTCAGCGAATGAAATAAGCGGGAGATAGGCAGGACTTTACAGCCTTCAGTGCATTGGCTATGCAATGTAATCCGACACCAGAGTCAATTGTTACTCCAGCTCATATACCCACACACTGGGCTATAGCTACTGAGATTTAGAAGCTAATAAACATTGATGAAACAATTCAAATAGACAAAGAGTCCCCAAATGGACCTTTATTGTAATACATGATGACTTGTGTTTAGTGAAAAGCACTGTATACATATCAAGTAGATGGCTACATTGTTACGAAAGCCATTATAAACTGGGTGGGTCAAGCCATAATGCTGATTGGCTGACAGCTGTGGTATGACCATATACCACGGGTCTCATAAAACATTTATTTGTACTGCTCAAATTATGTTGGTAACCTGTTTATAATAGCAATAAGGCACTTCAGGGGGTTGTGATATATGGCCAATATACCACGGCTAAGGGCTGTGTCCAGGCACTCTGCGTTACGTCGTACTTAAGAACAGCCCTTAGCCGTGGTATATTGGTCATGTACCCCACCTCTTCGGGCCTTATTGCTTAAATCTAATGAGCTGTTAGGCCATATTGCATGTAGCCTAGTGTCTAAATTATCCCCCTTCCCTAATTACAATATACAGCCAAAATATTAGGCCTAACTGGCCTAATATGTCAGTGTGCGTGAGTGTGTCCTACTCTGTTTTCTTCCTGCCCAGACTGCACCACAGCAGCTGATCTGTAATTTCTCAGAGACACAGCACTCGGACCAGTAGTACCAGAACTTTTCACAAATAAGTTGATTAATTTCACACATTTAGCAGTGTCGGCCTCAAGAGCCTTTATTTTGTTCTCTAACTTTTTCGGCATCACCTTTCTGTTTGATGATGTGCGTTTGACTTTGAATACGCAACCTCAGCTAATCAGAAAACAAGGCAGGCCTATCTTGGTATCCAAATGCTGGACATACAATGTGGTAAAAGCAGAACAAACGCAACATATTGACACAGAAATGTGTGTGTGTGTGTGTACTTAAAAAAAAAAACATGTATGATGTAGGCCTATTTCTGTTATTGTTGCATACATTGACTGCAGAGCCCTATGTGCCCAAGTCAAAAGTGATGCACTGTAAAGGGAATAGGGTACCATTGGGATACAATCCTGATCTTGTTTCTTTGCCCAATTTTCCCTTTTCATAACACCAGTAATTAACCCTGCCCCAGGTTTTGCTGTCGTGATGACGGATGGCCAAGCCATCACCATTTGTCACTACAAATGATTTAGTGTAAACAAACATTACCACGAAAAAGAGGCAAAAGCATTAGCTCGAGTGCCAGTATTTTTATGCTATGCAAACTCCTTTGGCTTGACAACGTTTGATAAACTACACTGAACGAAAATATAAAAGCAACATGTAAAGTGTTGGTCCCAGCTGAAATAAAAAATCCCAGAAATGTTCCATATGTACAAAAATCTTATTTTTCTACTTTTTATGTCCCTGTTAGTGAGCATTTCTCCTTTGCCAATATAATCCACCCACCTGACAGGTGTGGCATATCAAGAAGCTGATTAAACAGCATGATAATTACACAGGTGCACCTTAAGTTGGGAACAACAAAAGGCCACTAAAATGTGCAGTACTGTCACAACACATGCCACAGATATCTCAAGATGAGGGAGCGTGCAATTGGCATGCTGACTGCAGGAAGGTCCACCAGAGCTGTTGCCAGATAATCAAATCGTGCAATTGGCATGCTGACTGCAGGAAGGTCCACCAGAGCTGTTGCCAGATAATCAAATCGTGCAATTGGCATGCTGACTGCAGGAATGTCCACCAGAGCTGTTGCCAGGTAATCAAATCATATCAAATTTATTTATAAAGCCCTTCTTACATCAACTGATATCTCAAAGTTGTTAAGGTTTTCTTCTTCCTCTTCCTCTGAAGAGGAGGTATACCAGGGATTGGACCAAAATGCAGCGTGGTTATTATTAAACATCTTTAATAAAGATGATGACAAACAATACAAAACAATAAACGTAACGTGAAAAACCTAAACAGCCTTATCTGGTGCAAACAAACACAGAGACAGGATCAATCACCCACAAAACACTCAAAGAATATGGCTGCCTAAATATGGTTCCCAATCAGAGACAACGATAAACACCTGCCTCTGATTGAGAACCACTGTAGGCAACCATAGACTTACCTAGACAACTCTACTATACCACCATCCCATAACCTACAAAAACCCCAAGAGAAAACACACCACATAAATAACCCATGTCACACCCTGGCCTGACCAAAATAATAAAGTAAACACAAAATACTTAGACCAGGGCGTGACAAAAGTGCTGTACAGAAAACCATACTAAAACCCCAAACAGCAAGCAATGCATGTTTGGGATGCTCTGGATTGATTTGTACAACAGCATGTTCCAGTTCCCACCAATATCCAGCAACTTCGCACAGCTATTGAAGAGGAGTGGGATAACATGCCACAATCAGCCTGATCGACATGCGAAGGAGATGTGTCAGGCTGCATTAGGCTAAATGGTGGTCACACCAGATGCTGAATGGTTTTCTGATCCACGGCCCTAACTTTATTTTAAAGGTACAGTAGCTGTGACCAACAGATACATATCTGTATTCCCAGTCATGTGAAATCCATAGATAAGGGCCTAATGACTTAATTTCTGTAACATATACACTGGGAGTCAGAAAGCAAGTGCAGGTGGTGAGTTTAATAATAAACGGAACATCCACCAATACAACAAACCCGAGTAGCATATAGACATGAAACACATAAACTATACTGACTGGGGAAAGACCCTAAGGGAGTGCCAGATATAGGGAAGGTAATAAGTGAGGTAATGGAGTGCAGGTGTGTCTGATGTGAAGGTGCATGTAATGATTGATGCCAGGTGTGCATAATGATGGATAGTATACCGGCAACGTTGAACGCCAGAGGGGAGGAGCGGGAGTAGACATGACAATTTAAATTAACTGATTTCCTTACATTGTCATGTCCTGACCATAGAAAGCCTGTATTTTCTATGGTAGAGTAGGTCAGGGTGTGACTAGGGGTTTTAGTCTAGTTTACGTGGGGTCCCAGTTTTTTTTTTCTATGTTGGTGTTTGTGTATGATTCCCAATTAGAGGCAGCTGGTAATCGTTGTCTCTAATTGGGGATCATACATTTTTGCATTTTTCCACCAGTGGGTTATGTGACATTGTTTATGTTTAGTTGCCTGTCAGCACTGCATTGTCGTCACGTTTCGTTTATTCTTTGTTGTTTTGTTTTTTCTAAGTTTCACTGTCTAATAAATATATGGAACTCTACGTACGCTGCACCTTGGTCCGTTTCTACGAACATATATGAACTGTAACTCAGTTAAATCTTTGTTGCATGTGGTGTTAATATTTTTGTTCATCATAAGTTTGGCTAGACAATGACAGCAATGGAGTAGACAAGACCACAGCCAGATCTGGGACCAGTCTAGCAAAAGAGTTGTTCATCACTTGTGTGGCAATTGCAAAGGTTGGATATTGAGTGAATATAAATGGTAGCTCGCTGCCCTGTTCCAAGATGGCGTAGCAGTGCAGACGTTGTTTGTCTTTCTCCTGAGTAAATTTTGTATTTTTCATATTTATTTTGTAAATATTTCAATATATTTTTAATCTCTTTTTCCATTTTTAAAATTAAATATACCTTCCGGTAACCCACCTCACCCAATGTGATTCGGAACCTCCATCAGAAGCTAGCCATCAGTAGCTAACCAGCTAATTAGCTGCTAGCTTTTTAGTCATTGTTAGCCACTGCTAGCAGCCTTTACCTTTAGCACAGACACCAGCCACTTTTAGCCTGGATAATACTTGCCAGTCTGCATATCGGACAGTTTTTCTCCACTACAACACCGGATTCCTGCCGTAAGCCCTGGACCATTACTCCAGATCTTCGCAGCTAGCTAGCTGCCACCGAGTGGCCCAGCCTCGAAGCTACCCTTGAGCCAGGCCCATCTCCCGGCCTGCTCAGTGGACCCTATAATCACTCGGCTACACAGCTGATGCCTCCCGGATTCTTCACTAACACGACTAGAATCCACTACACCACCGGATTCCTGCCGTAGGCTCTGGACGTTTGCATCGGATCATCGCTTCTAGCTAGCTGCTACCGAGTGGCTATAGTGGCAAACGCCCTTGTCCCGAAGCTAGCACCAGTTAGCCAGGCGCATCTCCCGGCTAGCAAACAAAATTACTCCAGCTACAATACCTCTTTTGCCACTGGCCTGGGCGCTTTGTCGACACGGAGCCGCGCTGTTCCATCACGACTGGTCTGCCAACGTAATTCCATTCGTTGTGCCCTCAACCGGCCTTTGCCGGACGTCGGAGCAAACACTTCCACTAGCCCCGGCAGGCTAACTTTTTTTAAAACGCTGTGTCTCCCGCTTGCTAGTGTAGTAACGACTACCTAACGGCTTCATTGTTTCATCTATTGCTGTTCACTGGACCCTATGTTCACTTGGCTACATAGCTGATACCTGCTGGATTGTTCATTTACCACGGTACTCCATTTTGTTTATTTTGTTTATCTCTCGCCCCCAGTCTCGAACTCAGGCCCTTTGTGTAGTTAACTGACCCTCTCTGCCCAGTCAACACCATTTTACCTGTTGTTGTTGTCTTAGCTGATTAGCTGTTGTTGTCTTAGCTAGCTCTCCCAATCAACACCTGTGATTGCTTTATGCCTCGCTTTGTCTCTCTCTAATGTCAATATGCCTTGTATACTGATGTTTAGGATAGTTATCATTGTTTTAGTTCACTGCGGAGCCCTTAGTCCCAATCAACATACTTCAGATACCTCTTTTGTCCCACCTTCCACACATGCGGTGACCTCACCCAGCATAACTAGTACGTCCAGAGATGCAATCTCTGTTATCGTCACTCAATGCCTAGGTTTAACGCCACTGTACCCGCACCCTACCATAACCGTCTGTACATTATGCCCTGAATCTATCCTACCACCCCCAGAAATCTGCTACTCTGTCCCCAACGGACTAGACAACCAGTTTTGATAGCCTTTAGCCGTACCCTTATCCTATTCCTCCTCTGTTCCTCGGGTGATGTGGAGGGTAACCCAGGCGCTCTCATTTGTTGACTTCTGTAAAAGCCTTGGTTTCATGCATGTTAACATCAGAAGCCTCCTCCCTAAGTTTGTTTTACTCACTGCTTTAGCACACTCCATCAACGTTGATGTCCTTGCCGTGTCTGAATCCTGGCTTAGGAAGGCCACCATAAATTCTGAAATTTCCATCCCCAACTACAACATTTTCCGTCAAGATAGAACTGCCAAAGGGGGAGAAGTTGCAATCTACTGCAGAGATAGCCTGCAAAGTTCTGTCAAACTTTCCAGGTCTATGCCCAAACAGTTCGAGCTTCTAATTAAAAAAATGTATCTCTCCAGAAATAAGTCTCTCACTGTTGCTGCCTGTTATAGACCCCCTTCAGTTCCCAGCTGTGCCCTGGAAACCATATGTTAATTGATTTTCCCCCATGCTTAAGACCCCAGAAGTCCTACAATCTAAGCTAGATGCCCTCAATCTCACACAAATTATCAAGGAACCAACCAGGTACAACCCTAAATCCGTAAACATGGGCACCCTCATAGATATTATCCTGACCAACTTGCCCTCCAAATACACCTCTGCTGTTTTCAATCAGGATCTCAGTGATCACTGCCTCATTGCCTGTGTCCGCTATGGGTCCTCGGTCAAACGACCACCCCTCATCACTGTCAAGCGCTCCCTAAAACACTTCTGCGAGCAGGCCTTTCTAATCGACCTGGCCCGGGTATCCTGGAAGGATATTGACCTCAGCCCGTCAGTAGAGGATGCCTGGTCGTTCTTTAAAATAAATTTCCTCACCATCTTAAATAAGCATGCCCCTTTCAACAATGTAGAACTGAGGCTAGGAAACACTGAGGCTAGGAAACATGGTCACAACCGATAAATCCACGATAATCGAGAATTCCAAAAAGCATTTCTCTATGGCTGGCCATGCTTTCCTCCTGGCTACCCTAACCCCGGCCAACAGCTCTGCACCCCCCGCAGCTACTTGCCCAAGCCTCCCCAGCTTCTCTTTCACCCAAATCCAGATAACAGATGTTCTGAAAGAGCTGCAAAACCTGGACCCGTACAAATCAGATGTGCTAGACAAATCTGGTCCCTCTCTTTCTAAAATGATCCGCCTCCATTGTTGCAACCCCTATTACCAGTCTGTTCAAACTCTCTTTCGTATCCTCCGAGATCCCTAAAGATTGGAAAGCGGCCGCGGTCATTCCCCTCTTCAAAGGGGGAGACACTCT
Source organism: Oncorhynchus kisutch (assembly GCF_002021735.2). Classification (NCBI taxonomy): domain Eukaryota; kingdom Metazoa; phylum Chordata; class Actinopteri; order Salmoniformes; family Salmonidae; genus Oncorhynchus; species Oncorhynchus kisutch. Next base: position 46,115,644 of record NC_034191.2, on the reverse strand, counting down.
AGACCCAAACTATTACAGACCTATGTCCATCCTGCCCTGCCTTTCTAAAGTCTTTGAAAGCCAAGTTAACAAACAGACCGCTGACCATTTCGAATCCCACTGTACCTTCTCCGCTGTGCAATCCAGTTTCCGAGCTGGTCACGGGTGCACCTCAGCCACGCTCAAGGTACTAAACAATATCATAACCGCCATCAATAAAAGACAGTACTGTGCAGCCGTCTTCATTGACCTGGCCAAGGCTTTCGACTCCACCTCTATGACACTATTCTGTATACATCCGGCATTTTTTTGGACACTGTGTTAACAAACCTCCTAAACGAGCTTCAATGCCATACAACACTCCTTCCGTGGCCTCTAACTGCTCTTAAACGCTAGTAAAACTAAATGCATACTTTTCAAACGATCGCTGCCCACACCCGCCCGCCTGACTAGCATCACTACTCTGGACAGTTCTGACTTAGAATATGTGGTCAACTACAAAAACCTAGGTATCTGGCTAGACTCTAAACTCTTCTTCCAGACTTATATTAAACATCTCCAATCTAAAATTAAATCTAGAATCGGCTTCCTATTTCGCAACAAAGCCTCCTTCACTCACAGTCTATATCACAGTACCATCCGTTTTGTCCCCACGCCCCATATACCACCCATCACTGCGACCTGTATGCTCTCGTCGGCTGGCCCTCGCTACATATTCGTCGCCAGACCAACTCGCTCCAGGTCATCTATAAGTCTTTGCTAGGTAATGCTCCACCTTATCTCAGCTCACTGGTCACCATAACAACATCCACCTGTAGCACGCTCTCCAGCAGGTATATCTCACTGGTCATCCCCAAAGCCTACACCTCTTTTGGCCACCTTTCCTTCCAGTTCTCTGCTTTCAATGACTGGAACGAATTGCAAAAATCGCTGAAGTTGGAGACTTATATCTCACTACCTCACTAACTTTAAGCATCAGCTATCAGGGCAGCTTACCGATTGATGCAGCTGTACACAGCCCATCTGTAAATAGCCCATCCAATCTACCTACCTCATCCCGGGGTGGCAGCGTAGCCTAGTGGTTAGAGCATTGGACTAGTAACCGGAAGGTTCCGAGTTCAAACCCCCGAGCTGACAAGGTACAAATCTGTCGTTCTGCCCCTGAACAGGCAGTTAACCCACTGTTCCCAGGCCGTCATTGAAAATAAGAATGTGTTCTTAACTGACTTGCCTGGTTAAATAAAGGTAAAATAAAAATAAAATAAATCCCCATATTGTTTTTATTTACTTTTTTGCTCTTTTGCACACCAGTATTTCTACTTGCACGTCATTATCTGCACATCTATCACTCCAGTGTTAATTTGCTCAATTGTAATTACTTCACTACTATGGCCTATTTATTGCCTTACCTCCTCACGCCATTTGCACACACTGTATATAGACTTTTTCTATTGTGTTATTGACTGTACGTTTGTTTATTCCATGTGTAACTCTGTGTTGTTGTTTGTGTCGCACTGCTTCAGCCGCTGATGTTCACAAGCTCTCCCTTTTCTTCTCTTATTTACTTTAGCTTTTTTTGTACAATCAAGATAATGGAATTATAGCAATTGGCCTAAATTGATTGGCTATGTTTGGTCAAAACAAAACCCAGTAAATGAAAGTAAGTAGCTAGATCCATCCAATCATCTAATCAGAGGCTGTGCTGTCAGGTGGGTGTAATTAGGGTCCATGTTTGGGCCGGGGGCGTTGCTATTATGTTCTTATGATGTTCTATTATGTTGTACTGATAGTTCAGTTCTATGGTCCTGGCTTTTGAATATGCATGTCCCAACTATATAAAGACAGGGGTCAGGGGTCAGCCCAATGATTACAGACAGCGTACGCCAAAATACATACAAAATTAAACTGGGCTTTTGATAAAAACAAGAAAACAAATCCTGGTGATAAACATCAAATAAAAGCACACTGCAAAACACACAAAGGAGAAAATTACAGGTAATTACACCAATATGCATAGTCTCTGAATCACGGTTTCCCCGTGCAGTGATAGAAGTTGTGTGGTCAGGTATTGTAATGCAGGTCATGTGGTTAGTAGCTCAAACAACCAGTGAGAAATCATGACCATGGTAACTGCTCATTTGATTGATCTATTGATCATTACAAGTCACATTTAGGTTTAACGATGGTAGCAAACCATATAACACAAAAATCATGCAGTACTGAAATTGTGCAAAACAACATTGTGTCAAACAAAGTACTACTACACCAGTCACACATAGCAGTATAATGATTTTCATGAATATGATCGTTAGTTAGTTTACCGGCCACGGTTGCATCCCAAATGGCACCCTATTCTCTATATAGTGCACTACTTTTGACCAGGGCCCATAGAATAGGGTGCCATTTGGGATTCAACACAGTTCTTGGATTCAACCCAGTTCTTGGATTCTGCTGGCTCAGAGCAATCTGCAGAGTCCAGGCCAGTCTGTGAATCATACATGAGACTGTCTGTGTGGGAGAGAAACCCAATCGCTTTTACACAGACTGACTGACTGCCACTCAGACCTATGGACACAGGAGACAAGGAGGGGCGGAAGGGAGGGAAGGATTTTGTGACACCCCTATGATTCATTTCAGCCTCTCTCTCCCTTCATCCACCTCACTCAGAGCCCTTATCGCTAAGCCACGGGGACACTTAACCCTGTTTTCATGTGTGCTGCTCGAGCACGAGGCTTACCATTAATAAGTAAAGAGGCACTCTGCTCCTTGCCTTTCCATGGGCAGTAATTATACTTCCAGCGAGATGGAAAATATTAGGTCTGTGTCCCAAATGGCACCCTAATTCCAGTCTAGGACTGTAAGACGAAATGCTACTGTATCAAAGATAATCGAAAATAAAGAGTTTATCATTTTAATAGTAAAATTACAATAATGGCTAGGTGTATCACATTCAGACACATTACATGTCTTCAGACATAGTTCGTTTCAAGACTCCAGTTCCCCCTCTCTTGGATTAAAGCATTGCTCTGGAAATGAGCCCACACAACAAATAGAGATGACCACTGAATAATTGAGGACTCATCTTCATATTCTTGTTGAAGTATTAGCCTGGTGGATGAATTTTTTAAGAGCCTGGTACACTGATGCAGTGATGACATCCCTAATGATGATCCTTATCTTCCCTTTGAGCCTGGCAAACATTGACAGAGACAGACAAATAGACGGAAGGACAGAAAGACACACACAGACACACACAAACACACACACACACACACACACACACACACACACACACACACACACACACACACACACACACACACACACACACACACACACACACACACACACACACACACACACACACACACACACAGATGAGAGCGACACAGTATCAAACCAACATGCATACAGAGAAAGAGAGAGAGAATCAAAGGAAACATTCACAGTAACCATATGTCAGCTTAATTTAATTTTAAATGACCTTTAAATAATGCATCGACAAAGCACGACGACAGAACAATGGTCAGATTAAATCCTGGCCTGAGTTAATATCACACACGCGCACGCACACACACACACACACACACACACACACACACACACACACACACACACACACACACACACACACACACACACACACACACACACACACACACACACACACACACACACACACACACACACACACACACACACACACACACTTTTTCATCTTTGTAGTTATATTTAGATAATTCTAATACGAGTTCATTCAACAAGCTTCAAACACACATGTTTTAAGTCCTTTAACAATGTGAGTAGGTGTGGAGAGAGGAAAGACAGTACAGGAGAAATACAGAGAGAGTTATGTATTGGGCCTTTGGGCTCTCACATACAGTGCCTTGCGAAAGTATTCGGCCCCCTTGAACTTTGCGACCTTTTGCCACATTTCAGGCTTCAAACATAAAGATATAAAACTGTATTTTTTTGTGAAGAATCAACAACAAGTGGGACACAATCATGAAGTGGAACGACATTTATTGGATATTTCAAACTTTTTTAACAAATCAAAAACTGAAAAATTGGGCGTGCAAAATGATTCAGCCCCTTTACTTTCAGTGCAGCAAACTCTCTCCAGAAGTTCAGTGAGGATCTCTGAATGATCCAATGTTGACCTAAATGACTAATGATGATAAATACAATCCACCTGTGTGTAATCAAGTCTCCGTATAAATGCACCTGCACTGTGATAGTCTCAGAGGTCCGTTAAAAGCGCAGAGAGCATCATGAAGAACAAGGAACACACCAGGCAGGTCCGAGATACTGTTGTGAAGAAGTTTAAAGCCGGATTTGGATACAAAAAGATTTCCCAAGCTTTAAACATCCCAAGGAGCACTGTGCAAGCGCTAATATTGAAATGGGAGGAGTATCAGACCACTGCAAATCTACCAAGACCTGTCCGTCCCTCTAAACTTTCAGCTCATACAAGGAGAAGACTGATCAGAGATGCAGCCAAGAGGCCCATGATCACTCTGGATGAACTGCAGAGATCTACAGCTGAGGTGGGAGACTCTGTCCATAGGACAACAATCAGTCGTATATTGCACAAATCTGGCCTTTATGGAAGAGTGGCAAGAAGAAAGCCATTTCTTAAAGATATCCATAAAAAGTGTCGTTTAAAGTTTGCCACAAGCCACCTGGGAGACACACCAAACATGTGGAAGAAGGTGCTCTGGTCAGATGAAACCAAAATGGAACTTTTTGGCAACAATGCACAACGTTATGTTTGGCGTAAAAGCAACACAGCTCATCACCCTGAACATACCATCCCCACATGGTGGTGGCAGCATCATGGTTTGGGCCTGCTTTTCTTCAGCAGGGACAAGGAAGATGGTTAAAATTGATGGGAAGATGGATGGAGCCAAATACAGGACCATTCTGGAAGAAAACCTGATGGAGTCTGCAAAAGACCTGAGACTGGGACGGAGATTTGTCTTCCAACAAGACAATGATCCAAAATATAAAGCAAAATCTACAATGGAATGATTCAAAAATAAACATATCCAGGTGTTAGAATGGCCAAGTCAAAGTCTAGACCTGAATCCAATCGAGAATCTGTGGAAAGAACTGAAAACTGCTGTTCACAAATGCTCTCCATCCAACCTCACTGAGCTCGAGCTGTTTTGCAAGGAGGAATGGGAAAAAAATTCTGTCTCTCGATGTGCAAAGCTGATAGAGACACACCCCAAGCAACTTACAGCTGTAATTGCAGCAAAAGGTGGCGCTACAAAGTATTAACTTAAGGGGGCTGAAACATTTTGCACGCCCAATTTTTCAGTTTTTGATTTGTTAAAAAAGTTTGAAATATCCAATAAATGTCGTTCCACTTCATGATTGTGTCCCACTTGTTGTTGTTTCTTCACAAAAAAATACAGTTTTATATCTTTATGTTTGAAGCCTGAAATGTGGCAAAAGGTCGCAAAGTTCAAGGGGGCCGAACACTTTCGCAAGGCACTGTATCTCTCCAGAACGGCTCAGTCCTAATTGAATGTGGTCTCTGACTTTCTACTTTGAAGTGGAAATCAATCAGAAAGCTAACTTCAGAGAGACTTCTCCCCCCATCCCCTCTACCACCTCCCCCCGTCTCTCCAGGACACACCACTGAAATATACTTAATACGTATAGTCAGGTCTAAAAAGTTTTCTAGTTTTCTATTTCCCAACATTTTAACGTGGATCTTCCGCGAGATTAAATCTAGTCCTGCAATAGCACGCTCAATAGGGATTCTCCATTGAATATGCATTTTAGTCCAGGACTAGGCTCGACTATGTCTGAGAAACCAGTCTATAGAGTTGCATACAATATAAGGGTTAGGGTTGCAAAATGCTGGTAACTTTTCCTAAATTCCCAGAGATCCCTGTTGGAATATTACTGACATTTTGAGGGATTAAGCTGGAAATCTAGGATTCCTCCAAATGGGATTTATGGAAAACCTCATTGTCTTACGTCAGATGGCGTCACTCCTACGCAACACTTGTCCCTCAGACGGCTGACATCAGACAATGGGAAAGCCGACGTTCACAGTGCACAGCTTTCCTTAAGACTGCTGCCCATCACCGCCCAATTCAAGAAGGACTCCGAAAAATGTCCCTTTCAAATAGGTCAATAGAGACAAACACAGCAAAGGAGGAAAAGTGTCCAAATCACTTCAGCTCAAAGATTTGATATATCATATTATTTTTCCACTTTCACACATGGAAAGTTTTGCCAGACTCAGGGCGCTCTGCACACTCCAGAGGCTGTGAGAAGAGACTATGCAAGTACACTGAATTTCTTATGCCCACTTGTCAGCCAATCAGTAGGGGAGAGTGGGGTAAGTTGAGCCATTTTTTACATTCAGTGTCACTCCGTCAAGGGAAATATAGTATTCTTTCTAACAAAGATATTGTGAGGGTGCAGTGAACAGCCGGAGGAAGACGACACGACAGAACCATCCTCATGAGATTGGTACTCAGTGTAAAGCCAATTAGTACACACCTAGGCCCACTAATTGGCTTGGTGTTTCCCTCTATATAGATGTGCCAGGAGATGAGTTCGAGGGGGGATTGGGAGCAGACACTGGGACCTGTGAGGTTGTCAGACATGCCTACCTCAGAGAACATGACTTTATACTTGGGGTCTGAAATGTACGCTGTGGCATGTATGGGCTTCAGGCAGAAGTCTTCACGCTTTTTGATCTATTTCAGAACTGCAGTTTCCTCTGCTTGGAGTAACAGTTAAGTGGACAGGGCAGTACGGATTTCTTTCCTTACATCTGCAAGCAGAGTCTGAACAGTGTCTGAACAGGATGGCAGAGTCAGACAGGATGGCATTGTCTCCCTCAATCGGTGCAATGGCTACTGCTATAGGTCTCAGGAGTATCTCAACAGCTCTTGTCTGTGTCTGTGATCTTGTAGAATACTGGTTAAGTGTTGGAGATTATGTAGTTAATTATTCCTTGCCCACCAACATTCGACCACCCATCAGAGTTGATTGCAATACAGACTGCTTTCTCTATGATATGCTTGACCTTCACTTGAACTCTGCATCCAGCAAATAAGTAGATAAAGCATGTCTGGTTGGAGGGGTGTATACTGGGCAAAGAACATTCAGAATTCTCTTCCAATACACATTGCCTGTGAGCATCAGAGGTGAACCAGTTGCATACACAGCTCGAGCAGGACATCCATCTGCATTTCTCTGACTATGTTCCTACATTGAGTCAAAAAAACTTCTGATTCCAGAAGGACCATAAGCTGTTGCTATCAATAAGGTGTCTGATTCATCATTTTCACCTTGAATAGAAGTAAAGGGACTTTTGTCAGAGGTTGCTTATTGTGAGGGCTGAGGGAACTTTATGCACTTGGCCAGATGATTCTGCATCTTTGTTGAATTCTTCACATATGATTTGGCACAGTATTTGCAAATATACACAGTGTTTCCTTCTAAATTAGCTGCAGTGAAATGTCTCCAAACATCAGATAGTGCCCGTAGCATTTTCCTGTAAAGATTAGAAAAAAATACAATTTCATGTACAGATAAATAGTTAAGCAGTTAAATTAAACAACTCCATTGTAAGATACATTTAAAAAAATGACGCATGTATGTTAACGGGTGAATTAACACTCCTCAGTTAGAAGGCTCAAGCAAGCTAAAACCCACATTGTAGTAAAAACTAACTAGCAGAAATTGTTAACAAGTTAGAAATGATTTAAACACACTTTGCTGTTGGCTACTAGTTAACAAAAAATTATGTATGTCCTATAAAATATATTCACCCCCACCCAGTATTGTAATCAAAACTTACTAGAAAGCATGAGGTCCTTGGCTCAGACAGTGTAGTAGTGTGGGCTCAATGGCATCTCATTAGTGTGCAAGATCTTGAGAATCAGCTGTACAGGTGATGGAAGAATGCACTGTGCATGCAGAGGGTGGCAATTCCATTGAATTGGGGATAGTTTAACCAAAATATTCCACAAGACCTAGAGTTGCCACGTGTATCCCACAAAAAAAGGTTCATTGTTATAAGCTAACCTTTTTGATGAATTTGAGCAAAATTCCGAGCTTAACTTCCCATGGAAATTTACTGGAATGTTTACAACCCTTTGCAACCCTAGCTGTTAGAACCAGTAATGGCAGCTTTATGACTCTTGGGTAGAGGAATGACTTTGGCATCCCTCCAGGCCTGAGGACAAAAACCTTCCCGTAGGCTCAGATTAAAGATATGATAGATAGGAGTGGCTATAGAGTCAGCTATCATCCTCAGTAGCATTCCATTTAAGTTGTCAATGCCAGGATGTCTGTCATTATTGATGATAACAATAATTTTTCCCTTTTTCCCTCTCCGACACTAACTTTACAAAATTGCTTTTCTTTCATTATTCGTTTTTTATGCATGAGTAGTTTGGCTCACTGTTCGTTGTTGACATTTCCTGACTAAGTTTTCCCACTTTGCCAATGAAGCAATCATTAAAATAATTGGCAACATGAAATGGTTTTGTGATAAAAAAGCCATCTCATTTAAAGTACTCAAGTTTTTTCCATCATTCTTTATATCATTGACCTTGGCGTCATAATAGAGTTTCTTCTTCTTCTTTTTGTTGAGTTTAGTCACATAATTTCTCAATTTGCAGTAAGTCAGATGTGCAGCCAGACTTATTAGTCACTCCTTTTGCCCCATCTCTTTCAGTCATACAGTTTATACCTTTTTCACCAATCTATGGAGACTTAAGAGTTCTAGTCAGTTTCTTAATAGGTGCATGTTTATCAATAATTGGAATAACAAAATTCCATAAATTCATCAAGTGCAGCATCTAGATGCTCCTTATTAATCACATCAGAGCAACACATATTTTTAACATCCACATACGAGGCACAGCAAAATATTTTGTATGATCTCCTATACACTATTTTAAGCCCAGTTTTTGGAACTTTGGCTTACTTGGATATAGCCACTATATTGTGATCAATGCATCGAATGGGTACGAATAAAGCTTTAGAACAGAGTTCTACAGTATTAGTAAAACATATGATCAATACATGTGGATGATCTTGTTCCTGTAGTGTTTGTAAACACCCTGGTAGGTTGATGAATAACCTGAACTAGATTACAGGCACTGGTTACAGTGAGAAGTGTTCCTCCTGAGCGGACAACTTGATGAAAACCAGTCAATAGTCAGGTCCCCAAGAAAGTAGACCTCTCTGTTTACATTACAGAAACTATCAAACATTTCACACATTATTTGGATACAGACTGTTAGCAACACTCCAAAAGAAAAGGCTTTAGATGTGCCAGGTGAACCTGCAACCACCACACTTCAATAACACTTGATATGAGATCTTCTCTAAGCATTAGAGGGACATGGCTCTGAATACAGTGCATTCACAAGTATTCAGACCCCTTGACTTTTCCCACAATTTTGTTACGCTACAGCCTTATTCTAAAATGTATGAAATATTATTTGTTTTTATCAATCTACACACACTACCCCATAATGACGAAGCAAAACAGGTTTTTATAAATGTTTTATTAACATTTATAAAAAAACAAAAACAGAAATACCTTATTTACATAAGTATTCAGACCCTTCGCTATGAGACTTGAAATTGAGTTCAGGTGCATCCTGTTGATCATCCTTGAAATGTTTCTACCACTTGATTGGAGTCCAGGACACTGGTAAATTAAATTGATTGGACAAGATTTGGAATGGCACACACCTGTCTATATAAGGTCCCACAGTTGAGAGTGCAACGTCAGAGCAAAAACCAAGCCTTGAGGTTGAAGGAATTGTCTGTAGAGCTCCGAGACAGAATTGTGTTGAGGCACAGATATGGCGAAGGGTACCAACAAAAATTATGCAGCATTGAAGGTCCCCAAGAACACAGTGGCCTCCATTATTCTTAAATGGAAGAAGTTTGAAACCACCAAGACTCTTCTTAGAGCTGGCCCGCCCGGCCAAACTGAGCAATTAGGGAAAACGGAAGCCAGATCCTTGATGAAAGCCTGCTCCAGAGTACTCAGGACCTCAAACATGGGCGAAGGTCACCTTCCAACAGGACAACGACCCTAAGCACACAGCCAAGACAACACAGGAGTGGCTTTGGGACAAGTCTCTGAATGTCCTTGAGTCACCCAGCCAGAGCCTGGATTTGAACCCGATCGAACATCTTTGGAGTGACCTGAAAATAGCTGTGCTGCGACGCGTCCAACCTAACAGAGCTTGAGAGGATCTGCAGAGAAGAATGGGAGAAACTCCACACATACAGGTGTGCCAAGCTTGTAGCGTTTATACCCAAGAAGACTCAAGGCTGTAATCGCTGCCAAAGGTGCTTCAACAATGTTCTGAGTAAAGGGTCTGAATACTTATGTAACTGTGATATTTCAGTTATTTATTTAATTTTTGGCACACATTTCTAATAACCTGTTTTTGCTTTGTCAGTATGGGGTATTGTGTGTAGATTGTTGAGGAAAAAAAACGTTTTAATCCATTTTAGAATAAGGCTGTAAAAAGTCAAGGGGTCCGAATACTTTCCGAATGCAGTGTATACAAGCATTCCTGTCTCTTCTATAAATGTTATATCCTTGTATTGCTACTGCTGTATCGTCAAATTCATTATTTAAGTGAGTCTCAGAAATTGCCAGTATATAGCTATTTGATGTTAGCAAGTTATTGATTTCATTAACCTTATTTCTAAGGCTACATATATGAATATGGGCTATTCTCAACCCTTTCCTGGGTAGCTTTTCAGAGATAGACATAATATGGAAAAGAAAAAGCAAGAGAAATAAATATTCATTCAGCAGTCCATTAATTGGTGGGTGTGTGTACGTGCTGCTGGGGTTAAACTATGAACCCATAGGCTTGGCTCTCTCATCCCTTCCAGGCTTTTGGGAGGGAGGGTGGACAATCTGTCCTATTGGATGTTAGCAATGTCCTCAAACACAATGGCAGCTTTTATGGCTGGGATAAGTTATTTTCTCTTCTGGCGCACAGCTTCAGGATAGTTCTTGTTGACAAAGATATATGTTCCTCTCAAGTTTTTGGCACTTTCCAGAACAGCTACCTTGTCCTTGAACCTCAGGAACTTGACCACTATCGGACTGGGCCTGTCACCTGGGCCGGTGTTGGGTTTTCCAGTCCTGTGGGCACACTCCTCATCAATCTTCCTGTGGTCCATTTTTAGTTTCTCTGAGATCATTTCCCTCACTTTGTCCTCAGACTCAGTCCAAGTCTCATGGGGAGATTCTACAATTCCGTCCACAACCATGTTGTTCCACCTTAATTGGCCCTCGTGATAATCTGATTTCTCCGTCATTGTTATCATGGATTTACATACAGAACTGACGTCCTCTCTCAATGACTTACAGATTGCTGTCATCTTGCCGTTCTCCTGTTTTTCTTTGTAACAGTATTTTTATTGGAATTTCACAATTTTCACCCATATTAAGAGATACAACAGAGACAAAGCACACAGAGCAAAAACAAGAAAAACAGCACCCACTTACACATATCTACGTGCATATATATACACATACATACATACATACACATACATATACCCATGCATATACACACACATACGCATACATACGCGCACGCACACACACATACACACCCATACATACGTACACCATTTTCCTCTTCCCGCTCGGCGCTTCTCTCACCCCATCACCATCATTGCGTCTCTCAATACATACATTTTAAACAAACTTACAAACAGAAATTAAACAAAAAAGCTCAGTTTAAACCAAGAAGTTAGGTTCCACACATGGAACGTACAGTGTAGTTCTGAAATACATAGATCCCCGCCATTCTAAGAGAATCCTTGCAGCATAACAGCTGATACCTCAGGTTCTAGGTAATTTAGATAAGGTTCCCATACTTTGTAGAACTGGTCTGTTTTAGAATGCAATGTACATGTCAGATATTCCAGAGGCACCCATTCAAATAGTATCTTATGCCAATCTTTAATAGTAGGAACCTTATCACTAATCCACTGTAAAAGGATGTTTTTCCTCGCTGCGAAGGTAAGGATGTTGTAAAGCCTCCTCTTACCCACAGAAGTAACATGCCTACTAGGGAGACCTAACAGTAAAGAAACTGGGTCCAATTCTAGATCAACCCCTAGGATCTTTTAAATTTCTTGCAGAACACCAGACCAGTATCTTTGTATTTTGGTACATGACCATAAACAATGTGTTAGGGTGCCTGTATCAGTTTTGCATTTAAGACACTGAGGGGAAGAGGAAGTGGGGCTAAAAGCATGTCTGCGATTTGGGGATATATGCAATCTGTGTATTATTCTTAATTGGATTGCTCTAGTACGGTTACATATAGATATTGTTTTTGCATATCTCCAAATGTCCTCCCACATCTCTTCGTCAATAGTAACAGACAATTCTTTCTCCCACACTTGTTTCACCCTCTGTGTGTTGACAGCAGAAAAGGACCTGAAAGTATCATAAAACAGACTTACAGACATTTTCCTTTGTGGGAAAAAAAAGCATTCTTTCAATGACAGACACATCAGGGTTACCAATTAAGGTGGTGCTCTTCAGAATATAATGTCTTACTTGTAGGAAGCGAAAAAAGTCCTGCTTTGGGAGTCGATATTTCTCAACCATCTGCTCAAATGACAACAAAATCTTATCAGCAAATAAGTCATTTAGCCTACGTACGCCTTTATTAAGCCATAAATTAAAGCCAGCATCCAGTAATCCTGGACTGAAATCTGGGTTGTTAAGACTTGGGGTAAGAGCAGAGGTTAGTTTGGACCTTCCCAGGAAGCGTTGAACTGACCTCCATACTTTGAGTGTGTTAAGTGGGGCGGCAGTGTAGCCTAGTGGTTAGAGCATTGGACTAGTAACCGAAAGGTTGCAAGTTCAAATCCCTGAGCTGACAAGGTACAAAATCTGTCGTTCTGCCCTTGAACAGGCAGCTAACCCACTGTTCCTAGGCCGTCATTGAAAATAAGAATTTGTTCTTAACTGACTTGCCTAGCAAAATAAAGGTAAAAAAATTTTTTTTTTAGGGCACTACTTTTGAGCTGGACCAATAGGGTGGGAATAGGATGCCATTTGGGACACATCCAGAGAGACAGAGTACACGCACACACACGCACACCTGAATTCTCTTCCTCTCTAAATGAAAGGTCAGTGAGAATGCTGCAGCACATCCATTCCTCCAGGTCAGTCTGACATCCAGGAAGCTAACAGCGCCTCTTCCTCTGCATCACAATACAATATTACAGTCCCCCTCTTCTGCAGCACTCAGACCTATGAAAAAGGGGGTATGGAGAAAGAGGGCCTTGGATAGCTAATGTTTTCTGGAGGCATTTTTCAACACTGCTAATTGTCATCAATGTTCAGCTACGTGTGAATTGTTCAGTCAAATTCCAACCCACTTGTTCCTGACCAGTTCTGTTCAGTGAGCAGAATAGATTTGTAGTGTTGTTTCTGCAGCAGCCATGTGGATAAGAAAGAGTGAGAGAGAAAGTGTGTCAGAGAGAGAAGAGAGAGAGAACAGGGAGAGAGAGCAGAGAGAGAGAAACCTCATTGTTGTCTTGTTTCTCAGAGGCTCTAGCAGTCAGATAGCATAAATGGAGGTTTTCTGATCACACGCTCCCCACTTCACACACATCCCTCCATTGATACAGGTGAAGGCCCTGCAATTATCTACTGTATAATGATGGTGCGGCCCTGTCTCCTCACACACTCAACGAAAATGAGGGCGTTGTCCCAAATGGCACCCTATTATAGTGCACTACTTTTGACCAGAGTCAAAATTAGTGCACTTTATATGGAATAGGCTGCCATACGGGACGCAGTCGAGGAGCGGCGCAGGCAGCGGCACAGCTGGGAGAGCGCAGCTGGCTCAGTCCTCCTCTCATTCTCACAGAACAACAGGACAGAATGTGTTGCCTCCGATAATGTTGTGAATACAAATGACGTTGGACGAATGAAGAATCCCATTCTGAGGTGAGATCAGAAAGGAGGAGGTGGTGAAGGAGAGAACGAATGAGAGAAGGAGGGAGGGTGTGCGGGAGGGAAGGTGGGCTTGTAAATGCATTGGGTACATCACGACTCTAACTTCTTGCTTGGCTAAACCTAAAGTTTAGCTTTACTGTAATTGTGGTACTGTAATACTTTGTATTTGTATTTATTAAGGATCTCCATTAGCTACTCTTCCTGAGGTCCATCAAAATTAAGGCAGTTATATAACATTTCAAAAACATTACAATACATTTCACAACACATTAAGTGTATGCCCTCAGGCCACTACTCTACAACACAAAATCAATGTGTGTTTAGTGCGTTGGTTATCATGTGTGCGTTTATGAATGTGTCTCAGATTTTACTGCTTTACATGAGTTACTTGATGTCGAATAGAGTTACATGTAGTCATGGTTCTATGTAGTACTGTGCGCCTCCCATAGTCTGTTCTGGACTTGGGGACTGTGAACAGATTTCTGGTGGCATGTCTTGTGGGGTATGCATGGGTGTCTGAGCTGTGTGCTAGTAGTTTAAACAGACAGATCAGTGCATTCAACATGTCAATACTTCTCTCAAAAAAAGTAGTGATAAATTCAATCTCTCCTCTACTTTGAGTCAGGAGAAACTGACATGCATATTATTAATGTTAGCTGTCCGTGTACATTTTAAGGGCCAGCCGTGCTGCCCTGTTCTGGGCCAATTGTGGGGCGGCATGGTAGCCTAGTGGTTAGAGCGTTGGACTAGTAACCGGAAGGTTGTGAGTTCAAACCCCCGAGCTGACAAGGCACAAATCTGTCGTTCTGCCCCTGAACAGGCAGTTAACCCACTGTTCCCAGGCCGTCATTGAAATTAAGAATGTGTTCTTAACCTGGTTAAATAAAGGTAAAAAAAAATAGTAATTATACTTTTTTTGTGGCACCTGACCACACGACTAGACAGTAGTCCAGGTGCGAAAAAACTAGGTCCTGTAGGACCTGCCTTGTTGATAGTGTTGTTAAGAAGGCAGAGCAGTGCTTTATTATGGACAGACCTCTCCCCAACCTCTCCCCCAGCTACTGTTGCATCAATATGTTTTGACCATGATATAGGTTACATTCCAGGGTTACTCCAAGCAGTGAAGTCTCCTCAACATGCTAAATTTCCACATTATTCATTACAAGATTTAGTTGAGGTTTAGGGTTTTGTGAATGATTTGTACCAAATACAATGCTTTTAGTTTTTGAAATATTTAGGACTAACTTATTTCTTGCCACCCATTCTGAAACTGACTGCAGCTTTTTGTTAAGTGTTACAGTGATTTAATTTGCAGTGGAAGCTAAAGTACATAGACACTCAGGCTTTACTCTGAGTCAGTGGCAGTAAAGATAGAAAAAATAAGGGTCCTAGACAGCTTCCCTGGGGAATGCCTGACTACCTGGATTATGTTGGAGATGCTTCCATTAAAGAACACCCTCTGTGTTTTGTTAGACGGGTAACTCTCGATCCACAAAATAGCAGAGGATGTAAACCCATAAGACATACAGTACCAGTCAAAAGATTGGATACACCTACTCATTCCAGGGTTTTTCTTTATTTACTATTTTCTACATTGCAGAATAATAGTGAAGACATCAAAACTAAAACCCTTGAATTAGTAGGTGTGTCCAAACCTTTGACTGGTACTGTACGTTTTTCCAGCAGCAGATTATGATCGATAATGTCAAAATCAACACTGAAGTCTAACAAAACAGCTGCTACAATCTTGTTATTGTCAATTTCTCTCAGCCAATCATCTATAAGCGTGCTGAAAATCTGTTGTTAATTTGTTTACTGTGAAATAGCACTACTATTTGGTAATAGGCTGATTGGTCGACTGTTTGAGCCAGTAAAGGGTGCTTTGCTATTCTTCGGTAGCGAATTACTTTTGCTTCCCTCCAGGCCTGAGGTCACACACTTTCTTGTAGGCTTACCTGGAAAATAAGAGTGACAATATCGTCCGCTATCATCCTCAGTAATTTTCCATCCAAGTTGTCAGGCTTGTCATTGTTGACAGACAACAACAAAAATGATTAACCTCTTCCACACTCACTTTACGGAATTCAAAATTACAATGCGTGTCTTTCATAATTTTGTCAGTAATGCATGGGAATAGGATGCCATTTGGGACACATCCAGAGAGACAGAGTACACACACACAATACTGTAGATTCAGAATTTGTTTTTGGTATGTCATGCCTAAGTTTGCTAATCTTGCCAATGAAAAAAATAGTAGTTTGTAATAGTAGTTGGCAATATCAGTTTTTTTGTGATAAATGAGCCATCTTATTCAATGAATGATGGAGCTGAGTTTGCCTTTTTGCCCAAAACGTCATTTAAGGTGCTCTAAAGCTTTTTAATATCATTCTTTATATCATTTATCTTTGCTTCATATTACAGTTTCTTCTTTTTGTACAGCCAAACTTATTGCATTAAGTTGGTCTTATACCCGTGCATTAACACTGTAATTACTTGTTACATAGTAACTTCAGTAATTGCATTGTATTGGAGTTCAACTTTTATTCTCAAAGGGGAATAGCATATATGTAGCCCTTATGTTTGTTTGTACCGGTATGTAAAGAAAAATACTTCGAGAGAAATGGGCACTTACCCTGTGGTTTATGGACGTTAACAAATTTTATTTAAATGTTATACATAAAACTTTAGTTTGTTCATTCTTTTGTTCATTCTTTTTTTTATTTAGCCAAACAAAAAATCATATATCTTTTTAAATATTAATTCTTATTTACAATTTAAAACAGTACAGTAAATAATAACAACATTATCAATAATAAAAATGTTATAAAACAAACTTTCCATTTGAAAATTTGTGAGCTGGGAATTCCAGAATGTTAGGATACAAAGTAGCTATTGGGAGTTGCTGTACATTCAAACAGGAACTAGAGGTGTGTTCAATCAAATAAGAATTAGGCTACATGTCAATCTGTTCAGCAGGACACCACGATGTGGAACATTCTGACAGAAATAAATGATGTGGAACAAACATGTCTCTCTGCCGTATAGAATAAGTAATCATGTTGGCTGTGTTCATGCTATTTCTATCTGCAACATCAACAATGTTTGACTACTGAATGTGGCCCTAATTTCCTTTATAGAATTCCTTGAACTGTCATTTTACAATACCTTTTGGAATTGCTAACCACACAGGTGACAAACATTTGCGGCATAAAGATAACCAACAGAATATGGACAAATTATGATCGACATGGTTGTGGCCAGAATTTACAACCAAACGTTTGCTCTGTTGAACTCGAGCTCATTAAGGTCACCATTTTCTAAAGGGATGGTGCTGGGGAGAGAAGGCGTGTGTTGTCTGTGTGTGCATGTGTACAGAGTAAGGAGATGAGACGGTTGGCAGGGGAGTGAAAACATGGATTGAGCCTTAAAAACAAAACAAAGTAACAGTACAGCAGCCTGGTCTACTGGACATCATCATCATCATCACCAGGACTGGACACCATACAACTTCAGACTACCATGATCAAAGTCTACAGACTTCTGGACTTCCCCATCCAATTCCCTTTTTTCCAGGTCCCATAAAGTCACAGTTCCAGTCCCCCGCTCTCCTTCCTGTATAATTCCTGGCAGGAGGGAGAACGACGTCTGTCATCAGGAGCCATTTTGGAGAAACATGTCCTCCTGGGCATTGGCAGATTCCAACATACCTACTGGCTGCTCAGAAGGCACTGTGTTGTTCTGTTCCTGGTGGTCTTGTGTGAGGGATCTTGGCATGGAGGAGAGACATAGACATTTGATGAATGTATGATGCGATCGCACACACAAATACACTGCTCAAAAAAATAAAGGGAACACTAAATAACACATCCTAGATCTGAATGAATGAAATATTCTTATTAAATACTTTTTTCTTTACATAGTTGAATGTGCTGACAACAAAATCAAACAAAAATTATCAATGGAAATCAAATGTATCAACCCATGGGGGTCTGGATTTGGAGTCACACTCAAAATTAAAGTGGAAAACCACACTACAGGCTGATCCAACTTTGATGTAATGTCCTTAAAACAAGTCAAAATGAGTCTCAGTAGTGTGTGTGGCCTCCACGTGCCTGTATGACCTCCCTACAACGCCTGGGCATGCTCCTGATGAGGTGGCGGATGGTCTCCTGAGGGATCTCCTCCCAGAACTGGACTAAAGCATCTGCCAACTACTGGACAGTCTGTGGTGTAACGTGGCGTTGGTGGATGGAGCGAGACATGAGGTCCCAGATGTGCTCAATTGGATTCAGGTCTGGGGAACGGGCGGGCCAGTCCATAGCATCAATGCCTTCCTCTTGCAGGAACTGCTGACACACTCCAGCCACATGAGGTCTAGAATTGTCTTGCATTAGGAGGAACCCAGGGTCAACCGCACCAGCATATGGTCTCACAAGGGGTCTGAGGATCTCATCTCGGGACCTAATGGCAGTCAGGCTACCTCTGGCGAGCAGATGGAGGGCTATGCAGGCCCCCAAAGAAATGCCACCCCACACCATGACTGACCCACCACCAAACCGGTCATGCTGGAGGATGTTGCAGGCAGCAGAACGTTCTTCACGGCATCTCCAGACTCTGTCACATGTGCTCAGTGTGAACCTGCTTTCATCTGTGAAGAGCACAGGGCACCAGTGGCGAATTTGCCAATCTTGGTGTTCTCTGGCAAATGCCAAACGTCCTGCACGGTGTTGAGCTGTAAGCACAACCCCCACCTGTGGACGTCGGGCCTTCATACCACCCTCACGGAGTCTGTTTCTGACCGTTTGAGCAGACATATGCACATTTGTGGCCTGCTGGAGGTCATTTTGGAGGGCTCTGGCAGTGCTCCTCCTTGCACAAAGGCGGAGGTAGCGGTCCTGCTGCTGGGTTGTTGCCCTCCTACGGCCTCCTCCACGTCTCCTGATGTACTGGCCTGTCTCCTGGTAGCGCCTCCATGCTCTGGACACTACGCTGACAGACACAGCAAACCTTCTTGCCACAGCTCGCATTGATGTGCCATCCTGGATGAGCTGCACTACCTGAGCCACTTGTGTGGGTTGTAGACTCCGTCTCATGCTACCACAAGAGTGAAAGCACCGCCAGCATTCAAAAGTCACCAAAACATCAGCCAGGAAGCATATGAACTGAGAAGTGGTCTGTGGCCACCACCTGCAGAACCACTCCTTTATTGGGGGTGTCTTGCTAATTAGCTATAATTTCCACCTGTTGTCTATTCCATTTGCACAACAGCATGTGAAATGTATTGTTAATCAGTGTTGCTTCCTAAGTGGACAGTTTGATTTCACAGAAGTGTGATTGACTTAGAGTTACATTGTGTTGTTTAAGTGTTCCCTTTATTTTTTTGAGCAGTGTATATATGCTGAGAGGTTAGTATAATGCACAGCACAGTGCCACTTGCTCCAAAATGGTAAAGTGTGTGTGTGTGGGGGATTGTGTGACATACCAGTCTTAGAAATGATAGTGAGGGAGATGTTAGAAAGAGAGGAGCAGAAACTGAATGAGAGGATGTGTCTATGCAGCTGAGATCCATTGAAAGAGATCAAATGAACAAAGAAAACAACACAAAGAGATGAGACCAAGAGACAAAACTCTGGTTAGTCCAGAAAAATATATGTGTAAAAATAAATAATGAAACAATGATATCAGAGCATAAAAGAGGATTAAAAAGAGTGTACCACACGAAGGTGAACAAAAACATTGATAAGATGAGTGTGAAGGTTAGTACTGTAAGTAGCTGGGCATGCCCAATGGCCTTCTCACAATAGGAGTTCTGATATAGGATATTTTTTTTAAATTAACATCACAATGAATAAGATGACGGGGGCCGGGGGGGGGGGGGGGGGGTAGCACTCCTGTTTTGAGACATTTGATGCATACACCCTCAGTTCTCTAAAGAAACAACAGTTTCTATGTTTTCTGGGCGGTTCCACAGACCTGCTCGTTCATGACAGTGGAGAGCTCGGTGAGCATGTCCCTGTAGTGGGCCCTCATCTCCTCCTGGTACTCCAGCTGGTCCTCCTTGATCAGCCGCTCGTTGACGTCCAGCGCCTGGCCACACGCCTCCGCAAACTGCCTGCAGGGCCAGACAGAGATTGTTAGGGCCAAGGGCCAAGAGTTTTCCCTGTCCTGATCATGTGACCTGATCTGGAAAAACTCTGGGTTCTAGTTATCTTGACCTGAATTGACCCCAATCCTTTTGCTTTAGATGTATCAAATGCATCATCGATCTATGTGTGGCGCAGTTGGTAAGAGTTTGGCTCTAGCAACGCCAAGGTCGTGGATCCAATTCCCACAGGGGTCATATACACATACTAAAAATGTACTTTTTGGATAAAAGCATCTGCTAAGTGGTGCATAAAGGTATTTTCTTTGATCTAGGTCATGAAAAGTGTGAAGAATACCTGAAAATCTCCTTGAGCAATTTGACTTGGTTGTCAGGGTATTTCTTGGCATTTTTCTCTTCCAGGAAGGCTCGGGCATAGGCCATGGGCCCTGCATTCACCTGTAAAGTAAGTTAATGGTTATTGGACTAGTAACCGAAAGGTTGCAAGTTCTAATCCCCGAGCTGACAAGGTACAAATCTGTCGTTCTGCCCCTGAACAGACAGGTAACCCACTGTTCCTAGGCCGTCATTGAAAATAAGAATTTGTTCTTAACTGACTTGCCTAGCAAAATAAAGGTAAAATTAAAATGAAAAAAATAAAAAATTTGCCTGCATCATTTTCAACAGACAGCACAGTATGAAGACATTAGTATTGAGGGTAATGCTAATAATGCAAGAGGCTAATACTAGTGATGGGAGAGGCTAATGCTAAAGATGCGAAATGCTAATGATAATAGTGATGCTTGAGGCTAATGCTAATTCCATGGTTGCCATGGCGCCATGAGGTCACTTAGGCAGAGAGCTCCTGTACATTTTGTATATAATTAATACATTTCCCTGCAAATCTTTTGTTTTAAGAATAAACAATTAATATACCATTTTTTAAAATTATTTATTTGACTAGGCAAGTCAGTTCTTATTTACAATGACAGCCTTCCGAGGAACAGTGCCTTGTTCAGGGGCAGAACCTTGTCAGCTCAGGGATTCGATCCAGCAACCTTTCAGTTACTGGCCCAACGCTCTAACCACTAGGCTACCTGCCACCCCAGAATCCACCACAGACTTTTAAAACTGAAGCTGGCAAGTCATTTGTTTGTTGTATTTAATGTCAGCTAGCTAGCTGGTAATTGTTTTGATTCGAAGGCCAGCCATGTGTTCGGAGGTTGAGGATGGAGAGAATCCCAAATGCAAGACGGCTGAGGTATGCAATGATGAGGATCATATGAGGAGGACTAGGTTACAAGGCTACTCTTGAAATATTATTGAAATGTGGTGTGCTTTCTGGCGCCATGTAACTGCCCCAAGTGGGTGCTTCATTTTGGTAGTTGTGAAGAACTAGCTAGCTACACCAACTACAGAGTCCATGAACTGCAGTGGCTGAGCTCAAACTTCATCCGAGTCTTACTATGGAGAAGCCACACAGACGGCAAGGATGACAAGACACCTTGATGACACCGTGCTGCCTGCCTGCCTCCGGACATGCCCCAGAGACTATCTTTGCTTGCTCTCCCCCTTTGACCACCTCCCTCCAATGGCCACTCAAACCATGACTTTTCTGACCATCTCATGACCTTCCCTTTCATGACTGATGATCAAATTAAATAAAATTGTATTAGTCACATTCGCAGAATACAACATGTGTAGACCTTACCGTGAAATGCTTACCTACAAGGCCTTAACCAACAGTGCAGTTCACGAAAGAGTTAAGAAAATATTTACCAAATAAACTATAAAGTAAAAGAACTATAAAATGTAACACAATAAAATAACAATGACGTGGCTATATACAGGGGGTACCGGTACCGAGTCAATATGCGGGGGTACAGGTTAGTTGAAGTAATTTGTACATGTAGATAGGGGTGAACTATGCATAGATAATGAGTAGCAGCAGTGTAAAAAACAAATGTGTGTGGGGGTGTGTCAATGTGAATCATTTGATTCATTTTTCAGCAGTCTTATGACTTGGGGTTAGAAGCTGTTAAGGTGCCTTTTGGTCCTAGACTTGGTTGTCTGGTACCGCTTACCATGTGGGAGCAGAGAAACAAAACAGTCTATGACTTTGGTGACTGGAGACTTTGACATCTTTAAGGGCTTTCCTCTGACACCGCCTAGTATATAGGTCCTGGATGGCAGGAAGCTTGGCCCCAGTGACTGGGCAGTACGCACTATCCTCTGTAGTGTCTCATGGTCAGATGCCGAGCAATTACCATACCAGGCAATGATGCAACCGGTCAGGATGCTCTCAATGGTGCAGCTGTAGAATTTTTTGAGGATCTGGGGACCAATGCCAAATCTTTTCAGTCTCCTGAGGGGGAAAAGGTGTTGCTGTGCCCTCTTCACGACTGTCTTGGTATGTTTGGACCATGTTAGTTCGTTGGTGATGTGGACACCAAGGAACTTGAAACTCTTGACCCGCTCCACTACAGCCCCGACAATGTTAATGGAGCCTGTTTGGCCCGCCTTTTCCTGTAGTCAATGATCAGCTCCTTTGTTTTGCTCACATTGAGGGAGAGGTTGTTGTCCTGGCACCACACTGCCAGATCTCTGACCTCCTCCCTATAAGCTGTCTCATCGTTGTCGGTGATCAGGCCTACCACTGTTGTGTCATCAGCAAACTTAATGATGGTGTTGGAGTCGTGTTTGGCGACGCAATCGTTGGTGAACAGGGAGTACAGGAGGGGACTAAATACACAGAGGGGCCCCAGTGTTGAGGACCAGCGTAAGATATGTGTTGTTGCCTACCCTTACCACCTAGGGCCGGCCCGTCAGGAAGTCCAGGATCCAGTTGCCGAGGGAGGTGTTTAGTCCCAGGGTTCTTAGCTTAGTGATGAGCTTTGTGAGCACTATGGCGTTGAACACTGAGCTGTAGTCAAAGAACAGCATTCTGACATACAGTGCCTTGCGAAAGTATTCGGCCCCCTTAAACTTTGCGACCTTTTGCCACATTTCAGGCTTCAAACATAAAGATATAAAACTGTATTTTTTTGTGAAGAATCAACAACAAGTGGGACACAATCATGAAGTGGAACGACATTTATTGGATATTTCAAACTTTTGAACAAATCAAAAACGGAAAAATTGGGCGTGCAAAATTATTCAGCCCCCTTAAGTTAAAACTTTGTAGCGCCACCTTTTTCTGCGATTACAGCTGTAAGTGGCTTGGGGTATGTCTCTATCAGTTTTGCACATCGAGAGACTGACATTTTTTCCCATTCCTCCTTGCAAAACAGCTCGAGCTCAGTGAGGTTGGATGGAGAGCATTTGTGAACAGCAGTTTTCAGTTCTTTCCACAGATTCTCGATTGGATTCAGGTCTGGACTTTGACTTGGCCATTCTAACACCTGGATATGTTTATTTTTGAACCATTCCATTGTAGATTTTGCTTTATGTTTTGGATCATTGTCTTGTTGGAAGACAAATCTCCGTCCCAGTCTCAGGTCTTTTGCAGACTCCATCAGGTTTTCTTCCAGAATGGTCATGTATTTGGCTCCATCCATCTTCCCATCAATTTTAACCATCTTCCCTGTCCCTGCTGAAGAAAAGCAGGCCCAAACCATGATGCTGCCACCACCATGTTTGACAGTGGGGATGTTGTGTTCAGGGTGATGAGCTGTGTTACTTTTACGCCAAACATAACGTTTTGCATTGTTGCCAAAAAGTTCAATTCTGTTTTGGTTTCATCTGACCAGAGCACCTTCTTCCACATGTTTGGTGTGTCTCCCAGGTGGCTTGTGGCAAACTTTAAACGACACTTTTTATGGATATCTTTAAGAAATGGCTTTCTTCTTGCCACTCTTCCATAAAGGCCAGATTTGTGCAATATACGACTGATTGTTGTCCTATGGACAGAGTCTCCCACCTCAGCTGTAGATCTCTGCAGTCCATCCAGAGTGATCATGGGCCTCTTGGCTGCATCTCTGATCAGTCTTCTCCTTGTATGAGCTGAAAGTTTAGAGGGACGGCCAGGTCTTGGTAGATTTGCAGTGGTCTGATACTCCTTCCATTTCAATATTAGCGCTTGCACAGTGCTCCTTGGGATGTTTAAAGCTTGGGAAATCTTTTTGTATCCAAATCCGGCTTTAAACTTCTTCACAACAGTATCTCGGACCTGCCTGGTGTGTTCCTTGTTCTTCATGATGCTCTCTGCACTTTTAACGGACCTCTGAGACACACAGTGCAGGTGCATTTATACGGAGACTTGATTACACACAGGTGGATTGTATTTATCATCATTAGTCATTTAGGTCAACATTGGATCATTCAGAGATCCTCACTGAACTTCTGGAGAGAGTTTGCTGCACTGAAAGTAAAGGGGCTGAATAATTTTGCACGCCCAATTTTTCAGTTTTTGATTTGTTAAAAAAGTTTGAAATATCCAATAAATGTCGTTCCACTTCATGATTGTGTCCCACTTGTTGTTGATTCTTCACAAAAAAATACCGTTTTATATCTTTATGTTTGAAGCCTGAAATGTGGCAAAAGGTCGCAAAGTTCAAGGGGGCCGAATACTTTTGCAAGGCACTGTAGGTGTTCCTTTTGTCCAGGTGGGAATGGGCAGTGTGGAGTGCGATTGAGATTGTGTAATCTGGGGATCTGTTGGGGCGGTATGCGAATCTAGGGTATCCGAGAGGATGCTGTTGATGTGCGCTATGACCAGCCTTTCAAAGCACTTCATGGCTGCCGACATGAGTGCTACGGGGCGGTAATCATTTAGGCAGGTGACCGTCGCTTCCTTGGGCACAGGGTCTGCTTGAAACATGTAGCTATTACAGACTCGGTCAGGGAGAGGTTGAAAATGTCAGTGAAGACACTTGCCGGTTGGTCCGCAAATGCTTTGAGTACACGTCCTGGTAATCTGTCTGGCCCCGCGGCTTTGTGAATGTTGACCTGTTTAAAGCTCTTGCTAACATCGGCTACCGAGAGTGTTATCACACAGTCGCCCAGAACAGCTGGTGCTCTCATGCATGCTTCAGTGTTGCTTGCCTCGAAGGCATTTACAGTTGAAGTCGGAAGTTTACAAGCACTTAGGTGGTAGTCACTAAAAGTCGTTTTTCAACCACTCCAAACTTTTTGTTAACAAACTATAGTTTTGGCAAGTCGGTTAGGACTACTTTGTGCATGACACAAGTCATTTTTCCAACAATTGTTTACAGACAGAATATTTCACTTATAATTAACTTATAGTTCACAATTCCAGTGGGTCAGAAGTTTACACACACTAAGTTGACTGTGCCTTTAAACTGCTTGGAAAATCCCAGAAAATTATGTCATGGCTTAGAAACTTCTGATAGGCTAATTGACATCATTTGAGTCAATTGAAGGTGCACCTATGGATGTATTTCAAGGCCTACCTTTCACACTCAGTGCCTCTTTTTACTGGACATCATGGGAAAATCAAAAGAAATCAGCCAAGACCTCAGAAAAACAATTGTAGACCTCCACAAGTCTGGTTCATCTTTGGGAACTATTTCCAAACACCTGAAGGTACCACGTTCATCTGTACAAACAATAGTATGCAAGTATAAACACCATGGGACCACGCAGCCGCCATACCGCTCAGGAAGGAGACGCGTTCTGTCTTCTAGAGATGAACGTACTTTGGTGCGAAAAGTGCAAATCAATCCCAGAACAACATTAAAGGACCTTGTGAAGGTGCTGGAGGAAACAGGTACAAAAGTATTTATATCCACAGTAAAACAAGTCCTATATCAACGAGTCCTATACCGCTCAGCAAGGAAGACGTGACTGCTCCAAAACCACCAATAAAAAAGCCAGACTACGGTTTGAAACTGCACAAAGATTGTACTTTTTGTAGAAATGTCCTCTGGTCTGATGAAACAGAAAATAGAACTGTTTAGCCACTGTTTAGCCATAATGATCATCCGTTTGGAGGAAAAAGGGGGAGGCTTGCAAGCCGAAGAACACCATCCCAACCGTGAAGCACGAGGGTGGCAGCATCATGTTGTGGGG
Source organism: Oncorhynchus kisutch (assembly GCF_002021735.2). Lineage (NCBI taxonomy): Eukaryota > Metazoa > Chordata > Actinopteri > Salmoniformes > Salmonidae > Oncorhynchus > Oncorhynchus kisutch. The sequence continues at coordinate 46,089,542 of NC_034191.2, read as the reverse complement.
GTGCTTTGCTGCAGGAGGGACTGGTGCACTTCACAAAATAGATGGCATCACGAGGCAGGAAAATTATGTGTATATATTGAAGCAACATCTCAAGACATCAGTTAAAGCTTGGTCGCAAATGGGTCTTCCAAATGGACAATGACCCCAAGCATACTTCCAAAGTTGTGGCAAAATGGCTTCAGGACAACAAAGTCACGGTATTGGTGTGGCCATCACAAAGCCCTGACCTCAATCCTATAGAAAATGTGTGGGCAGAACTGAAAGAGCGTGTGCGAGCAAGGAGGCCTACAAACCTGACTAAGTTACATCAGCTCTGTCAGGAGGAATGGGCCAAAAATTCACCCAACTTATTGTTGGAAGCTTGTGGAAGGCTACCCGAAACGTTTGACCCAAGTTAAACATTTTAAAGGCAATGCTACCAATTACTAATTGAGTGTATGTAAACTTCTGACCCACTGGGAATGCGATGAAGGAAATAAAAGCTTAAATAAATCATTCTCTCTATTATTATTATAACATTTCACATTCTTAAAATAAAGTGGTGATACTGACCTAAAACAGGGAATTTTTACTCAAACTAAATGTCAGGAATTGTGAAAAACTGAGTTGAAATGTATTTGGCTAAGGTGTTTGTAACCTTCCCGACTTCAAATGTAGCTTGTCTGGCAGGTTCGCGTCATTGGGCAGCTTGCCTTTGTAGTCTGTAATAGTTTTCCAGCCCTGCCACATTCGATGAGCGTCAGAGCCGGTATAGTAGGATAATAAAAAATAATCTAGAGGCTAATGCTAGTGATAGAGGGCTACATAGAGGAAGCATGAGATGATAGACAGTAAGTAGCTTGTGCTGCTTCACCATGACAGATAATCCAATATCGCTCTCTGTTACTGCAACAGCGTGTTAAGATCAGCCTGCATCATGCTGTCACTCTGAGCCGAGCTGTTTTCACACATTTCACTGTATTTACAGGGGATTAGGGCTGGGAAAAGCCTGAGAAGAGGCAGGATTATGGAGAGCATGGGTCTCAGCATAGACTGTTTGGTAATAATATACCACGCGTGGATAAGTGCAAGCGTGTGTGCGTTCATGTTAGTGTGTGTGTGGGGGGGGGGGGGGGGGGGGGTCAGGTTTATGGTTTGCTCGACATTGTAGCCTTGCTGTGGTGAGAGAGAAGCATACCTGCAGCCTATCTATCACAGGACTAGAATAAGATTAACTTTTTATTATCTCTCTCCCTCGCTCTGCTCTGATAGACATGAGCCTGCAACTATTATCTCTCCAGCGTTGCACTTCATCGTCATCATCATCCTTATAGAATCATAGCTGCGGAAAGGGTACTGCAGCACCCCTGACATATTTCAATACATTTGCCAAAGTAATATAATTACTGCTGTCTGTTCAGAAATAAATGAAATAACTCAGACTACCACACCAGGAGTAGGCCTATAATGCATATAATGTATGTATAACAGCCACATTTTTATTGCCTAGCTGTGGATTGTGTGTAGACCAATTACAATGCATAGCCTACAGTCCGGAATGTGCGTCAAATCTGTCAGTGAATAGGCACCTCCCAATATTTAAAATACAATTGTGGGAAAACATAGGTTGGAAAGCAAATGGCTCTTGTTGAAAAAAGAAGTCTCTAATCTGTCTGCAGAGGCTAACAAAAAATGGAGAGATATGCTTTTGGCTCGAGCGCATAGGCCATGTCTGGTGAGCTGCTCGAGTCAGTGAAACTGGAAAGCCTTTTTCAGAGCTATAATTTCTTCCTCATATTGTACAATATGTGTGGCTCCACACACCTACTGTAGGCCTGGGGTGTTGATGGATTCAAGACAAGGTATTTTCTATTGATCTTATATTCTCAGTTTGTCAGTGTCAAAGTAGCCTGCCGTTTTAATCATATGTACGGTATTAAACAATATTATGCTAAAGTCTCCAGTCATTATAAAATGCTTTTATAAAAGGCAATATTTTCCCCATGTGTGCAACTTCTGCAAGCACCTCTACTCTACTCCTCTACACCACTTCTGCAAGCACCTCTACTCTACTGCTCTACGCCACTGTGTGTGTGTCAGCTCAGCTATGTGTGAACTCACTCATGTGTGTATGCATGTTGTTGTGTGTGTGTGTCTGTCTGTCAGTTGTGTCTGACTGTCAGCTCAACCCACTTGAGTGGTGGAGTGTATGTTTGTCTGTACACTATGTGCATGTCTTCTCAACTCAACCCTTCTGTGTGTCTCTCTACATCTTTCTCCTCCTCCACCCCTACCCTTACCTTGACGCTGACGCTACCCTGTAGTTTGAGCTGCAGCCGGATCATGTCCACCTCTGCCATGGCACACAGCTGGTTGAGCTCCGACACTTTGCAGGACATCTCGTCGATGGCCACCTCGATGGGGTTCATCTCCGTGCTCTGCTGCTCCACCACCTGGATACGCTTTTTCAGGTAGGGGAAGGTGGAATTCGCTGGGTGGGGGTGACAGAAAGGGGGAGTAGACACAGGGTATGATGAACCAATTGGTTAATCCTTGTGGTCCTGGGTGGCTCAGGCATGAGTAGGGAGCCAGGACTGGGTTTGATACCCACTGGGGCTACCCATATGAAAAAATGTATGCCTGCACTACTGTAATAACTCGCTTTGGATAAAAGTGTCTGCTAGATGGGCTATATTTTATTGTATTAAACCAGAACTGTTGGGTTTGTTGTCCGATCTTTCTTCCATTTTGAAGGGAAAACCATTGAACCTACACCAAAACTTTGCTGGTCAGAATAGGTCACCAATTACAGCACTGGTCAGTATACTAGTGATTCAGACACTTACGGCTCAGTATTTACTGGTTACTCAGACACTTCCTAGTTAGTATAGTATACTACCATACAAGCTAATGGCTCAGTGGCTATTTCGGCCACACCCGTTTTAAGACAGGTGTATAAAATCGAGCACACAGCGATGCAATCTCCAAAGACAAACATTGGCAGTAGAATGGCCCGTACTGAAGAGCTCAGTGACTTTCAATGTGGTACCATCATAGGATGCCACCTTTCCAACATGTCAGTTCATAACATTTCTGCTGCCTCAGTCAACGGTAAGTGCGGTTATTATGAAGTGGAAACGTCTAGGAGGAACAATGGCTCAGCCACGAAGTGGTAGGCCACACATGCTCACAGAGCGGGAACCCCGAGTGCTGATGCGCTTAGCATGTAAAAATGGTCTGTCCTCGGTTGCAACACTCACTACCGAGTTCCAAACTGCCTCTGGAAGCAACATCAGCACAATAACTGTTCGCCAGGAGTTTCATGAAATGGCTTTCCATGTCTGAGCAGCCGCACACAAGCCTAAGATCACCATGCGCAATGCCAAGCGTCGGGTGGAGTGGTGTTAAGATCGCCGCCTTTGGACTCCGGAGCAGTGGAAACACGTTCTCTGGAGTGATGCATCACACTTCACCATGTGGCAGTCGAACAGACGAATCTGGGTTTGGCGGATGCCAGGAGAACGCCACCTGCCCCAAAGCATAGTGCCAACTGTAAAGTTTGGTGGAGGAGGAATAATGGTCTGGGGTTGTTTTTCATGGTTCGGACTAGGCCCCTTAGTTTCAGTGAATGCTACAGCATATAATGATTTTCTAGACGATTCTGTGCTACCAACTTTCCCTTTCCTGTTTCAGCATGACAATGACACGGTGCACAAAGTGAGGTCCATATAGAAATAGTTTGTTGAGATCTGTGTGGAAGAACTTGACTGGCCTGCAGAGAGTCCTGACCTCAACCCCATCGAACAGCTTTGGGATGAATTGGAATGCTGAATGCGAGCCAGGCCTAATCACCCAATATCAGTGCCCCACCCCACTAATGCTCTTGTGGCTAAATGAAGCCCCCACAGCAATGTTCCAACATCTAGTGGAAAGCCTTCCCAGAAGGGTGGAGGTTGTTATAGCAGCAAGAGGGGGACAAAATCCATATTAATGCCCATGATTTTGGAATGAGAAGTCCGACGAACACGTGTCCACATACCTTTGGCCATGTAGTGTATGTAAATGTAAATGTTGACAGTTCTTTGGATACAAATATGAGCAAAAAATATATTTATAATAACTCACTGGTTAGTATGGTGCGTCTCTTGCACTGTTCCTCCACGTCGCCATGTTTCTTCCCCGTCAGAGTGAAAGGCGTCTCGAACACGAAGCGATTGATGTTGTGATGTCGCTCGAAGTCAGTCTTCTTCTCCTGCTGCTCCTTGTTGTCAAAGTAGGGCACTACGTAGGTCACCTGGATGTAGGCGTACTTGGAGTCCAGGTCTTTAGGATTTACCTGGTGGGTTATATCAAACAGCACAATCAGTTCACAGTCTGGGTCGCATTCATTAGTTCACTACGTAGAAAACCGTGGCAAAACATTTTTGCAATGGAAAATGTTTCGCAAACAAAAACGAGAATTACTTATTGGATAAATTCAGGTAGTCTCTCCCCATTTTGGTCCGTTTTCCACCATTTGGTGTCTAACGACCCTGCTCTCTTAAAAGGATCAGTCTAACGAATTGTGTTGGTCTCTTTAGTCTTGTTGAGTCAGTCTCATAGTCAGTCTTGCGTAGTCAGTCAACTGTATTCTTGCTCTACCTCGAAGTCTGGCATGCAAGGCTACTGCCTACTGGCTGTAATCGCTACCAAAGGTGCTTCAACAAAGTACTGAGTAAAGGGTCTGAATACTTATGTAAATGTGATATTTCAAACATTTATTTGTTATAAATTTGCAAAAAAATGATCTAATCCTGTTTTTGCTTTGTCATTATGGGGTATTGTCTGTAGATTGATGAGGGGGGAAAACGATTTAATCCATTTTAGAATAAAGCTGTAAAGTAAGAAAATGTGGAAAAAGTCAAGAGGTCTGAATACTTTCCGAATGCACTGATATATGGTGAACGATGGAGTGTATATTTAGATTTTATTAGGATCTCCATTAGCCGACGCCAATAGAGACAGCTAGTCTTACTGGGGTCCGACACATAACGAAAAAGACATTACAGACAAAAGACGTTACAATTTAAATACATTAACATGTAGTGTGTGTGTGTGTGTATGTACAGTATGCAGTTACACATACATGTCAGTACACACAGATGTCGTATCTTAATTTGATCATCCTGTTGTTGCAGGAATTTTCGTGCACCACTGAAAATGCAAATTTGCAGTGTATTTGAGGTTTAAAAGGATTCTGAAGTTTGTCATTTCCACTTGAACATTTCCGACTTGATTTGCCCCAACGAAAAATGCATCAACCCCTACACATACAAAAATGGATAAAACACACAATAATTGACATCTCCTGTTGCTGCAGGATTGTTTTCCTGCTGTAGCGAATTGCCTCAAATTAAGACCATACATAGGTGTTGCTTTATTCGTTTTTTGGAAACAGGTTCTGGAGACTGTGAAAAGACCGCTGGTGGCATGTCTGGTGGGGTAAGTGTGTGTGTAAGTGTGTGTGTAAGTTGTGTGTGTAAGTTGAATATGCAAAAAATTGATGTTTCTTATGAAAAGTAGTGATGAAGTCAGTCGTTCCTCAACTGTTAGCCAAGAGAGACTGGCATGCATAGTATTGATATTAGCCCTCTGATTTTAATGAAGAGCAAAACGTGCCGTTCTGTTCGGTGCCAAGCTGCAGCTTAACTCGGTCCTTCTTTGCAGGTCTTGACAATATCATTATATATCATTTTTATTGTTTTTATTTCACAATGGTCATGCTACTCCGCCTATGGAGTTTTTACTCTGGACATTTATTTATCAATCACTGCTATAGTTATGATGTATATAGTGCTATTTCTATTGATTTCCTAATACCATTTTCAGTATTTTATTTCACTTGTCCTGCATGTTGGAGCTCAGAGCCTAACATTTTTACAGTAATCACACCTGTACATGTGACCTTTAAACACACAATAATCAAGATAAGATTCAACTAAAGCCGGCAGGACTTGCTTTGTGGAGCGTTGTGTCAAAAAAGCAAAGCCTCTCTTTACCACGGATAGAACTCTCCCCATCTTCACAACCATTGAATCTACAGCATATGTTTTGGCCATGATAATTTACAATCTAAGGTAACACCAAGTAATTTAGTCTCCTCAACTTTGTACCAAATACAATGCTATTAGTTTTAGAGATGTTCAGGACCAGTTTATTACTGGTCACCTATTTTTCTAAACTGACTTTGTTCAGGGTTGCAGTGACTTTACTCGCTGGGGTTGCTGATGTGTATATGTCTGAAAGAATTGCGACTTTTGAGTGTAATGCTCCATTAATTGCACATCTGGCCCTTTAATTGTGCATCTAGCGAGTGAGGAATGTGCAGTCTAATGTGCCGGTCTAGCGATGCTGCTGATGCTAATTTCATAGCAAATAACAAATATAAGATACAAATGATATACTTCTGCCAGGTAAACCTACCGTGCTATTAACATGTATTTTAAACGGTTATCACATCAACTGCCTACACAGGGAGGGATAGACAAACGCGTGCACCACACAGACACACTGGGGCAATATTGCTGGAAATTAATTTGCAGATATTGGGTTAGGTTTGTCTTTTTAAGCCGATAGTGGCTAACCAGGGGTGGAATAATGTCAAGTTGCGTTGATTACATAGCAGCTGGGAGAATACATCTCATACTTGTGAGATGTGTTTATGGCAGTTTGCGATGGAACACGTGAAAATTGCATATACTTTCAAAAGTGTTTGGTGAGCAATGGACCTGTTGGAGAGGCATGGTCTAAATGAATCACTACTTCACTGGCTGCTTTTCTATGGAGAAAGATTGCTGACCAAATGTAGTAGTACATTAATTCATTTACAACATTTTGACAGCAATCTTTCTATGAAAGTCACAGAGACAAGGACTAAAGAGGCCCGATACACTTTGAATAATACTGTATATGAAACATATACATGTGACAGTGTTTGGACGCTGGGGGGAGGTAGTAGACTGACCTTGTTGGAGTCCTGGATCATCTTGACGTTGTCGGCCCCAAACTTGTCCGAGTAGAGTTTGAGGAGCCTCTGGGAGATCTCGGACAGTCCTGTCAACTTGGGCTCCTTATAGATGAACTCTTTACTCTCCTCTTCCTCAAAGAAACCCTGTTACAGAAACACCATGTTACCCAACACAAACACACACATCCTGTGTGCGTGTGTGTGTGTGTGTGTGTGTGTGCATGTTTGTCTGTGTTTCTGACTAAGTCACTCTGAATAAGAATCAAATCAAAGTTTATTTGTCACGTGCGCCGAATACAACTGTTTCTGTACAGTGAAATGCTTACTTACAGGCTCTAACCAATAGTGCGGATAGAACTTCTGTTATTTGACCAAACTGTAGAATGCAAAGCCTGCTTCGATACTTTGAAGAGTATGTGTATTTCTTACAACTATAGCCCATTGATTTCTGTTTCCATCCCTTAGCTGAATATGAATAATCCTTAGCTGGAAAATCTAGGCTCACATCACCCCCTAGTGGTTTACTGCACTTACCTATCAGTCTAGTCATGTGTTTCTTAGTGTTATGTCAGCTTGTTAGAACACAATCGTAATCATAAAAGGCACTGGCAAAATTGCAATGTTATGTTCTGGATGAAACAGAGGCCATTCAGATGTCAGAGGTCATTCTCAAAGCACCGTTGGGTCAAAGGGCAATGAGGATTATTTTCGGACAGTGCGTTCTTTCCTTAAGAATCAACTCCTTGGCGCTGACTCAATTGGTCTTTCTTCGATTCCTTGCATCCTATGTCCTCGTCACTTTCTCAACCATATCGGAGTAAAAGGTCCAAGGTAGGGTTGAACCCGGTTACTGAGATTTACGGCCCAAAATCACTCCCTTTTCCCGGGATAAAATACAGCGATAAACCGGTAAACTACAATAAATGATTTATATCAACAGCATGACGTGAAATGGAGCAGTCTTCCCCTCTCTTCTCATCAATTCCATTCAAATTGCATCCAAAATAGATAATCCTGTTCAATATTGATATACAGCTCTGGAAAAAATGAAGAGACCACTGCAAAATGATCAGTTTCTCTGGTTTTACTATTTATAGGTATGTGTTTGAGTAAAATTAACATTTTGGTTTTATTCTATAAACTACTGACAACATTTCTCCCAAATTCCAAATAAAAATATTGTCATTTAGAGCATTTATTTGCAGAAAATGACAACTGGTCAAAATAACAGGAATGGCATAAAGTCACTCAACAGCAATGTCAAATCAAGTCAAATTTTATTTGTCACATACACATGGTTAGCAGATGTTAATGCGAGTGTAGCGAAATGCTTGTGCTTCTAGTTCCGACAATGCAGTAATAACCAACGAGTAATCTAACCTAACAATTCACAACAACTACCATATACACATAAAGGGATGAAGAATATGTACATATAGATATATGAATGAGTGATGGTACAGAACGGCATAGGCAAGATGCAGTAGATGGTATTGAGTACAATATATCCATATGAGAAGAATAATGTAGGGTATGTAAACATTATATTAAGTGGCATTGTTTAAAGTGGCTAGTGGTACATTTTTTACATACATTTTCCAATATATTAAAGTGGCTGGAGTTGAGTCAGTATGTTGGCAGCAGCCACTCAATGTTAGTGGTGGCTGTTTAACAGTCTGATGGCCTTGAGATAGAAGCTGTTTTCAGTCTCTCGGTCCCTGCTTTGATGCACCTGTCCTGAACTCGCCTTCTGGATGAAAGTGGGCAGTGGCTCGGGTGGTTGTTGTCCTTAATGATCTTTATGGCCTTCCTGTGACAATGGGTGGTGTAGGTGTCCTGGAGGGCAGGTAGTTTGCCCCCACTGATGCGTTGTGCAGACCTCACACCACACTCCGAGGGCCCTCACCTCGTCCCTGTAGGCCGTCTCATTGTTGTTGGTAATCAAGCATACCACTGTAGGGTCGTCTGCAAACTTGATGATTGACTTGGAGGCGTGCATGGCCACGCAGTTGTGGGTGAACAGGGAGTACAAGAGAGGGCTCAGAACGCACCCTTGTGAGGCCCCAGTGTTGAGGATCAGCGGGTGGAGATGTTGTTACCTACCCTCACCACCTGGGGGCGGCCCGTCAGGAAGTCCAGTACCCAGTTTCACAGGGCAGGGTCGAGATCCAGGGTCTCGAGCTTGATGACGAGTTTGGAGGGTACTATGGTGTTAAATGGTGAGCTGTAGTCAATGAACAGCATTCTCACATAGGAATTCCTCTTGTCCAGATGGGTTAGGGCAGTGTGCAGTGTGGTTGCGATCGCATCGTCTGTGGACTTATTGGGGTGGTAAGCAAATTGGAGTGGGTCTAGGGTGTCGGGTAGGGTGGAGGTGATATGGTCCTTGACTAGTCTCTCAAAGCACTTCATGATGACGGAAGTGAGTGCTATGGGGCGGTAGTCGTTTAGCTCAGTTACCTTCGCTTTCTTGGGAACAGGAACATTTGGAGCATTTGGGATAAGGATTGATTGAATATGTCCGTAAACACACCAGCCAGGTGGTCTGCGCATGCTCTGAGGATGCGGCTGGGGATGCCGTCTGGGCCTGCAGCCCTGCGAGGGTTAAAGCGTTTAAATGTTTTACTCACGTCGGCTGCAGTGGAGGAGATTCCGCAGGTTTTTGTAGCGGGCCGTGTCAGTGGCACTGTATTGTCCTCAAAGCGAGCAAAGAAGTTGTTTAGTCTGTCTGGGAGCAAGACATCCTGGTCCGCAACGGGGCTGGTTTTCTTTTTGTAGTCCGTGATTGACTGTAGACCCTGCCACATACCTCGTGTCTGAGCCGTTGAATTGCGACTCTACTTTGTCTCCATGCTGACGCTAAGCTTGTTTGATTGCCTTGCGGAGGGAATAGCTACACTGTTTGTAATCGGTCATGTTTCAGGTCACCTTGCCCTGGTTAAAAGCAGTGGTTTGCGCTTTCAGTTTTGCGTGAATGCTGCCATCAATCCACGGTTTCTGGTTTGGGAATGTTTTAATAGTTGCTGTGGGTACGACATCGCCGATGCACTTGTTAATAAACTCGCTCACCGAATCAGCGCATTCATCAATGTTGTTGACGCAATGCGGAACATATCCCAATCCACGTGATCGAAGCAATCTTGAAGCGTGGAATCAGATTGGTCGGACCAGCATTGAACAGTCCTGAGCGCGGGAGCTTCCTGTTTTAGTCTCTGTCTATAGGCTGGAAGCAACAAAATGGAGTCGTGGTCAGCTTTTCCAAAAGGAGGGTGGGGGAGGGCCTTATATGCGTCGCGGAAGTTAACAACGATAACAATGATAACAATGATCCAGGGTTTTACCAACCCTGGTAGCACAATCGATATGCTGATAGAATTTAGGGAGTCTTGTTTTCAGATTAGCCTTGTTAAAATCCCCAGCTACAATGAATGCAGCCTCAGGATATGTGATTTCCAGTTTACATAGAGTCAAATAAAGTTCGTTCAGGGCCATCGATGTGTCTGCTTGGGGGGGAATATATGCGGCTGTGATTATAATCGAAGAGAATTCTCTTGGTAGATAATGGGGTCGACATTTGATTGTGAGGAATTCTAAGTCAGGTGAACAGAAGGACTTGAGTTCCTGTATGTTGTTATGATCACACCACGTCTCGTTAATCATAAGGCATACTCCCCCGCCCCTCTTCTTACCAGAAAGATGCTTGTTTCTGTCGGCGCGATGCGTGAAGAAACCAGCTGGCTGTACCGACTCCGATAGCGTTTCTCGAGTGAGCCATGTTTCCGTGAAGCAAAGAACGTTACAGTCTCTTATGTCTCTCTGGAATGCTACCCTTGCTCGGATTTCATCATCAACCTTGTTGTCAAGAGACTGGACATTGGCGAGTAGTATGCTGGGAACCGGTGCGCAATGTGCCTGTCTCCGGAGCCTGACCAGAAGACTGCTTCGTCTGCCCCTTTTATGGCGTAATAGTTTTGGTTCGCCGGCTGGGTTCTGATCCATTGTCCTGGGTGGTGGGCAAAACACAGGACCCGCTTCTGGTTAGTCGTAACATCCTATGGCGTTCTGCATTAGCATCGAACAGCCCCCGTGATATGCAGCTGTTCAGGGAAGCTAGAAATCATTATACACAGGCAGTTAGAAAAGCCAAGGCCAGCTTTTTCAAGCAGAAATTTGCTTCCTGCAACACTAACTCAAAAAAGTTCTGGGACACTGTAAAGTCCATGGAGAATAAGAACACCTCCTCCCAGCTGCCCACTGCACTGAAGATAGGAAACACTGTCACCACTGATAAATCCACCATAATTGAGAATTTCAATAAGCATTTTTCTACGGCTGGCCATGCTTTCCACCTGGCTACTCCTACCCCGGACAACAGCACTGCACCCCCAACAGCAACTCGCCCAAGCCTTCCCCATTTCTCCTTCTCCCAAATCCATTCAGCTGATGTTCTGAAAGAGCTGCAAAATCTGGACCACTACAAATCAGCCGGGCTAGACAATCTGGACCCTTTCTTTCTAAAATTATCTGCCGAAATTGTTGCCACCCCTATTACTAGCCTGTTCAACCTCTCTTTCGTGTCGTCTGAGATTCCCAAAGATTGGAAAGCAGCTGCGGTCATCCCCCTCTTCAAAGGGGGGGACACTCTTGACCCAAACTGCTACAGACCTATATCTATCCTACCGTGCCTTTCTAAGGTCTTCGAAAGCCAAGTCAACAAACAGATTACCGACCATTTCGAATCTCACCATACCTTCTCTGCTATGCAATCCGGTTTCAGAGCTGGTCATGGGTGCACCTCAGCCACGCTCAAGGTCCTAAACGATATCTTAACCGCCATCGCTAAGAAACATTACTGTGCAGCCGTATTCATTGATCTGGCCAAGGCTTTCGACTCTGTCAATCACCATATCCTCATCGGCAGACTCGACAGCCTTGGTTTCTCAAATGATTGCCTCGCCTGGTTCACCAACTACTTCTCTGATAGAGTTCAGTGTGTCAAATCGGAGGGTCTGCTGTCCGGACCTCTGGCAGTCTCTATGGGGGTGCCACAGGGTTCAATTCTTGGACCGACTCTCTTCTCTGTATACATCAATGAGGTCGCTCTTGCTGCTGGTGAGTCCCTGATCCACCTCTACGCAGACGACACCATTCTGTATACTTCCGGCCCTTCTTTGGACACTGTGTTAACAACCCTCCAGGCAAGCTTCAATGCCATACAACTCTCCTTCCGTGGCCTCCAATTGCTCTTAAATACAAGTAAAACTAAATGCATGCTCTTCAACCGATCGCTACCTGCACCTACTGTCCAACATCACTACTCTGGACGGCTCTGACTTAGAATACGTGGACAACTACAAATACTTAGGTGTCTGGTTAGACTGTAAACTCTCCTTCCAGACCCATATCAAACATCTCCAATCCAAAGTGAAATCTAGAATTGGCTTCCTATTTCGCAACAAAGCATCCTTCACTCATGCTGCCAAACATACCCTTGTAAAACTGACCATCCTACCAATCCTCGACTTTGGCGATGTCATTTACAAAATAGCCTCCAATACCCTACTCAACAAATTGGATGCAGTCTATCACAGTGCAATCCGTTTTATCACCAAAGCCCCATATACTACCCACCATTGCGACCTGTACGCTCTCGTTGGCTGGCCCTCGCTTCATACTCGTCGCCAAACCCACTGGCTCCATGTCATCTACAAGACCCTGCTAGGTAAAGTCCCGCTGGTCACCATAGCATCTCCCACCTGTAGCACACGCTCCAGCAGGTATATCTCTCTAGTCACCCCCAAAACCAATTCTTTCTTTGGCCGCCTCTCCTTCCAGTTCTCTGCTGCCAATGACTGGAACGAACTACAAAAATCTCTGAAACTGGAAACACTTATCTCCCTCACTAGCTTTAAGCACCAACTGTCAGAGCAGCTCACAGATTACTGCACCTGTACATAGCCCACCTATAATTTAGCCCAAACAACTACCTCTTTCCCAACTGTATTTAATTTTAATTTATTTTGCTCCTTTGCACCCCATTATTTTTTATTTCTACTTTGCACATTCTTCCATTGCAAAACTACCATTCCAGTATTTTACTTGCTATATTGTATTTACTTTGCCATCATGGCCTTTTTTGCCTTTACCTCCCTTCTCACCTCATTTGCTCACATTGTATATAGACTTGTTTATACTGCATTATTGACTGTATGTTTGTTTTTACTCCATGTGTAACTCTGTGTCGTTTTATCTGTCGAACTGCTTTGCTTTATCTTGGCCAGGTCGCAATGTAAATGAGAACTTGTTCTCAACTTGCCTACCTGGTTAAATAAAGGTAAAATAAATAAATAAATAAATAAAAGTATTCCTGGTATAAATGATGGTGAGTTGACGTTGCTCTTATATCCAGTAGTTCCTCCCGACTGTATGTAATAAAACCTAAGAAATAACACATAAAAAAACAAAATACTGCATAGTTTCCTAGGAACGCGAAGCGAGGCGGCCATCTCTGTCGGCGCCGGAAGTCAACGTGAAAGACTGGTGGAGAGCATGCCAAGATGCATGAAAGCTGTGATTGAAAATCAGGGTTATTTGATTTCTGAACCCTTCTCAGTTAAAACATTAGTATTGTGTTGTTTAAAAATGAATATGAACTTATTTTCTTTGCATTATTCGAGGTCTGACAACACTATCTTTTTTTGTTATTCTGACCAGTTGTCATTTTCTGCAAATAAATGCTCTAAATGACAAAATATTTATTTGGAATTTGGGAGAAATGTTGTCAGTAGTTTATAGAATAAAACCAAAATGTAAATTTTACTCAAACACATACCTATAAATAGTAAAACCAGAGAAACGGATCATTTTGCAGTGGTCGCTTCATTTTTTCCAGAGCTGTATATGTCCTAGCCTACCTCTTTCAGGTAATGAGTGAGGGGTTATGCATAATAAGCTTCTAACTAGCCTCTGGCGATTGGGCAATGTGCATGCACCTGTGCTCCGCTGGCCTCTCTCCTTAACAAAAGCTCCTTAGCTCTTGGAGTCCCATGCAGGAAGAGATAGACCAAAAATAGCTTGCTGGACATGTTTTTTTTTGGGGGGGGGGGTATTTGTTATACCAATAGACAATTCGAAGAGGGACACAATCTATTTTTTTCTGAATGTTAAATACAGCAGCCAATGGAACTGATGGGCAGGTTGAAAGAAGAGCGAGCGTGCAATGGCAGTAGGCTATAGCAGTTATTCATTCAGACCCATAACCATTCGATCTTCGTGAAGAGAAATGAAAGCCGTCCACATCTGATTCTAGACCTATATTATTAAAGCATGTCATTAGAATTATTGAAAGCAAGGAAGGAATGAGGCAACTACAATAGAACGAAGAGGTAGGCTTATAACATTAGGGGAAATATTATGAAAAGGTATATATGAGTCAGCCTACTAATTATACAAATAGGCTCTGTTATATTTCAAAATTAAAACCAAATTCGCTAGCCTATGCTTGCAACTTTGGCGGCACCAGAATCACATGTTCTCTCAGCTTTATCATGGTTTGAACGAGGTGTGTAATTCCAGTCCAATAATACAATACAATACAGTACAGTAACACAGTTCACACTCAGAAATATCCTACTGGAGCTAGTTTAATTTATTTACCCAAGAGAGCATATTGGTAGCTACATTACGGGATTTCATGTTTTTTTGTCGTGAGTAAATGTGCAGTAGCCTATATATCATATATGTATTGGATAACAGCACAATCATTTGGGCTTATTTGGGCTTGGGCTCATAAAATGTCTTTAATGTATAAGCCACACATTAAAGACATTTTATGAGCCCTAGCCCAAAAAAAACCAAATGATTGTGCCGTACAGCATCAGGCTTGAATTTTCGATTAAAGCTCTAATAAAAACCAGATATAGGTCATTTATATGCTTCGCTGCAACTCCCTTACGGACTCGGGAGAGGTGAACGTCAAGAGCCGTGCATCCTTCGAAACACGACCCTGCCTCTTGACACAATGCCCGCTTAATCAGGAAGCCAGCCGCACGTGTCGGAGGAAACACCTGGCGACCGTGTCAGTGGACATCCCAGCCGTTCAAACTCTCCCCTAACCTGGACAATGCTGGGCCAATTGTGCGCCCAGCATGGGTCTCCCGGTCGTGGCCGGCTGCGACAGAGCCTGGATACGAACCAGGATCTCTAGTGGCACAGCGAGCACTCCGATGCAGTTCCTTAGACCTCTGCCCTACTCAGGAGGCCCTGCTTCATATGCTTTTGAATGACACTTACGGTTTTGGCAGGAAATACCGGGATACCTGGGAAAAAGTGATTTACTCTAGGGGTGGAACATTTGTAAAATACCGGGAATATATTCAAACCCTAGTCCAGGGTCCCTTCACTCGGACCCTCGGTTTGGAGAGGAGGCTGCGAGGAATCGAGGAGAGATGAGTTGAGAAAGAGCCCTCCATTCCAACATTCATTACCAGGGCCGTATTCATAAAGTGTCTCAGAGTAGAAGTGCTGATCTAGGATCAGGTCGCCCCTCTTATTTATTATGACTTAAAATGCTAAACAGATCCTAAAAGCAGCAGTCCCAGTCTGAGATGCTTTATGAATACAGGCCCTGGTCTGGACTGCCTGCATGTATGCTGCTATGTCATCTTGACACCAACTGTTCTAAGATCTGTTCACAGGAGCTAGAGATTAGAGATTGGGATCATTGAAGGGAAAAAGATTACTGGAGATTATAGGATGTGGTTATCGGGGTATGTATCAGGGTTGGGATAAATTCTATTTAAGCTCCTTCAACTCAGGAAGTAAACTGACATTCCAAATCCCTTATTCATTTCCTCATCTCTTTTACATTTTTTCCCCACTTTATTCTGAATTGATATAGAATCAACCCCAAACCCAGGTAGGTATACATATCATATAGGTATACATATATATATCTTAGAAGACAGGTTAGAGAAGTTACCGGTGAAGGGAGAAGAGAGGGAAGAGAGAACGTAAGGAAACAAAAAGAGAGACAAAAACTTACCGCAATCTTGATACAGAAAAACCAAAAGGAAGAAAAGAAAAAGAGCAGATGGAGGAATTAAAGAGACAAGTTGTGATCCACCCCTCTCCCCATTCACCAAAGGTTAAATGTCTAAAGGATTCAGGCTCTTCTAAGATGAGTCCAACCAGCTTACTGAATGTAGGAGTTATGCGACAAAAGACAGATACTCGGTGAGAATACCTATGGGTCTGGGTTTGTACCAGAGGGCTATAGCTATAGCATGTATGCTGCAGATGTGGAGGCTATCAAGCTAGTAGACGCTAGTTGAAGCTAGCGCATTGCGGTGTGACATTTCCTCCTCCCGAGACCTGAAGGATTGAATCCCGGAGCAGGGATGGTACACGCTAGCCTGAGAGCCAGTCTGTGTGTGCGATCCAGATTGATGCCAAACATGACAATGAGTAACAAGGAGTTAGTATGATAGCACAAACAGACTGGCACTCAGGCTAGGAACATGGTAAACACACACCTTTCTATAAGGTGCGTTTGTCATTTTCATTGTTTTCTGTGGCTCTGATGGCACTTACCAGTCCATAGAACGCCACGCGGTAGTATCGGCCAAACAGACGCTTCTCAGAGTTCACGACCTCTGTCACCTTCAGGTAGGAGCGGTGGATGTCGTAGTACAGCTCCGATAGCCTCTGTGGATCACACACAAAATGTCAATCACAACTATCCCCTTCCTGTCCGTGTGTCTCTGGCCTGGTAAAGAAACAACCTTGTCCTATCCACCCAGTCACCTTGAAATCTCGCCTCTTTTCAAAGACGGCAATGACGGGCTTGTTGATATCGGCGATGAGCTCGTGCCTCTCAGACTTCCACAGGTAGTCCACACACAGCTCCAGCTGCTCCACTAGAGTATCCTACATACACAGGAAGTATAGGATGCAAGTTACAGAGAAGAAAAGTAGATAGATAAATCTATACAAGAAACTACGCATCTCAAATATCATGCTTCTCTTGTCAGGTTCTGCATTGTATTGTCATTGAATGATCTTCCAAATCTGAGCTGAAAATTCTATACAATTCTTTGTACTGGACCCAGTAGGGGTGAAGGTACCTCAGTGTAGGGGGTATCTTGAGTCCCTGTGTCCTCTTTCATGGCCCCCTCTTCCTTCACGTTCGGTGAGATGCACAGGAAGGCCGCCCAGCCCATGGAGAACGACGCTGAGGTTTCACACAGGATATGACATCAGAGAAGGAGGGACATCAGAGCGAAAGCTCAAAGGAACAACATGTTGTCACTCTCTTCTTTATGCTTGTGTGCATGTTATCATCCGATGGTGAACCCATACACCACACACTCTCGCTAACTCTCACACACACACACACACACACACACACACACACACACACACACACACACACACACACACACACACACACACACACACACACACACACACACACACACACACACACACACACACACACACACACAGTAACACTGTGGTACTTAACACTCCTTGTGTTCCATATCAACAAACCTCAAACAAATAACAGTAACTCCATTCATTGTGAACGTGCTTTCTTTACACATAACAAGTGAAACTTGGGTGGACATCAATAAAGGCATCTCTCAAAAGGCAAGGTAGACCACAGACATCCAGACATCTTTCAATAGTAAAGGCAAAATCAGTGGACTTCAAAACACTGAACTCCATTCTGTTAGTCTTTTGAGTCATAGCGTTTGTTCAGCATACCTCTTAGAATTAATGTCCAATACATTGCTTCATTCTAAGTGGTATTGCAAAGCAATTTCAGTGGACTTCAAAACATTACACTGTGAACCTGTACAAATGTAGATTCCATTCTGCTAGTTGCAGTCAAAGATTGGTCCTGGTGTTTTTAAGTAAATGGTTTTCACTATCTATATTGTATACTGGATGTAGATTATGTGTACGTTCTACATACTCTGTTTATTGCTGTCAGCACCATTTCACAACGTTAAATTCCTGGTAGATGTAAATGTACTTGGCGAATAAAGTTCTGATTCTGAAGTAAGCGTAGCTTGAATCCCCCCCACCCTTTACGCATCCCTGTTCCATGGCCGGCACACTCACTTTCTCCATCTCGGGGGGTTAGTAAGGGGCTACAGTTAATGACATTGGGCTCCTCAGGAACCACACTTGACATCCTGGCCTTGTCTGGTTTCCAGTAGCCTGCGTTATAAGGAGGAATATAGGAGTTTACTCTACACAATTTAACTTTCCACTTGCCTTTTTTCACCTCACGACAAGCCAGTGCTTTTACAGGGCATGCTTTCCACACACGGCAAGCGGCGGAAAGCGAGAGCGAGAGATGAGGCTCTGAACGGTGAAGCATGGGCTAGCAAGCACACACACACGTGCAGATGGAGACACCACCTTCCCACGTCATAGTAGTGCACACTACACACGAGAGGAGGTGAAGTCGCACTCACAGCAGCAGATGCCGGCTACGTCCCAAATGGCACCCTATCCACTCTTTACCCTCTCATACACAAACACAAACTCTCTTCTCACACCCAAATAAGTCATATGCCAACACACAAAAGCATGCACACATACACAGTGTATAACAAATCCACAAGCATATACATGCAAATACATGTATACACACACACGCACAGACACAAGCATGCACGCACAGACACACACACACACATATCAACACACTCATACCATTTCCACCCCTACACACGCAGACAAAGTCGTTAGAAACAGATGTTTGCGCAGAGAGGCTTACAGTAGCCATATGCACAAGGTGCTGAATGATGATGTCACACATGCTGTCCAGCCAATCGATGGGCAGAGGGGCCAGAAGACTCACAAGCAGTGGTTAGAGGTTCTCCACACGCACACGCTAGAGAGCACACGCACGCACACATACACATCTGCAGAAGCTTGTCAGCAGCACTGGCCCACCGGGCTGTTCTCACCTCTCCTCTTGAGGGACTCAGCGATCAGGGCTGAGATGTGGATGTAACACATGGCCGCCTGAGGGACAGACGAACAGGAGGGAAAGAGGTGAACAGCTTAATCACAGATACCAACACATCATTAACTAGGTGTCCCACAGTAGGAGTGCTGATCTAGGATCAGTTCTGACTTTTAGATCACAATTTATAAGACTACATGGACAGGGGGAGATGATTCTAGATCAGTACTCCTACTCTGAGATGCTCTGATATGGCCCCTGAACACTATCACAGTGTAACAACCCTAGTCTTGGCAAGTGCATTATAAACACTGTGGCAGTCTCAAGTAGTTTGAATTACCCCCTAAAAATGTTCCATTGTTGTCAGAGGTGGGATGATACAGTGAGTCCTCACTGTCAGTATAAGCAATTTGGCTGTATGCCCAGAACATTGCTTTGAGAATGGATAGGGATATCTCAGTTTCAAGATGAAGTCACATGCATGAACCAAAAGTTAATGATGAATTAATTATGAATAATGTAAATCTACACAAAATATTCTTTAATGTCAAAGTACGGAAATAATTCTAACATTTTTAAAAAGTAATGAAAAATTAAACACTAATATTCCTTGATTAGATCCGTATTCACCTCCGAGTCAATACATGTTAGAAACACCTTTGGCAGCGATTACAGCTGTGAGTCTTCCTGGGTTAGTGTTTAAGTGCTTTGCACACCTGGATTGTGCAATATTTGCCCATTATTATTTTAAAAATTCTTCAAGCTCTTGTCAAGGTGTTGGGGGTCATGGCTACACAGCAATTTTCAAGTCTTGCCATAGATTTTCAAGCAGATTGAAGTCAAAACGGTAACTTGGCACATTCACTGTCTGCTTGGTAAGCAACCCTAGTGTAGATTTGGCCTTGTGTTGTAGCGTAGTGTCCTGCTGAAAGGCGAATTTGTATCCCAGTGTCTGGTGGAAAGCATCCTCTAGGATTATGCTTGTGTTTAGCTCCATCTTTTTTTTTTATCCTGGTACGCGCATGCACGAGGGCACCAGCTGTTCTGGATGACTGTGTGATAACACTCTCGGTAGCTGATGTGAGCAAGACCATTAAACCGGTCAACATTCACAAAGCCGCGGGGCCAGATGGATTACCAGGACGTGTACTCAAAGCATATGCGGAACAACTGGCAAGTGACATTTTCAACCTCTTTTCAACCTCTCAAATGAGTCTGTAATACCTACATGTTTAAAGCAGACCACCATAGTCCATGTGCACAAGGAAGCAAAGGTAACCTGCCTAAATGATTACCGTCCCATGGCACTCATGTCGGTAGCCATGAAGTGCTTTGAAAGGCTGGTCATGGCTCACATCAACAGCATCCTCCCGGATATCCTAGACCCACTCCAATTCGCATACCACCCCAACAGATCCACAGATGACGCAATCTCAATTGCACTCCACACTGCCCTTTCCCACCTAGACAAAAGGAACACCTATGTGAGAATGCTGTTCGTTGACTACAGCTCAGTGTTCAACACCATAGTGCCCACAAAGCTCATCACTAAGCTAAGGACCCTGGGACTAAACAGCCCCCCCCCCCCCCCCGCAACTGGATCCTGGACTTCCTGACGGGCCGCCCCCAGGTGGTAAGGGTAGATAACAACACATCTGCCATGCTGATTCTCAACACTGGGGCCCCTCAGGGGTGTGTACTTGGTCCTCTGTATTGGAGCGGGTCGAGAGTTAAGTTCCTTGGTGTCCACATCACCAACAATCTATCATGGTCCAAACACACCAAGACAGTCATGAAGAGGGCACAACAAAACCTTTTCCCCCTCAGGAGCCTGAAATTAATTGGCATGGTTCCTCAGCTCCTCAAAAGGTTCTACAGCTGCACCATCGAGAGCATCCTGACCAGGTGCATCACCGCCTGCTCGGCATCTGACCGTAAGGCGCTACAGAAGGTAGTGCGTACGGCCCAGTACATCACTGGGGCCAAGCTTCCTGCAAACCAGGACCTACATAAAAGGCGGTGTCAGAGGAAAGTCTATAAAATTGTCAAAGACTCCAGTCACCCAAGTCATAGAGCGGCACCGCTTGCTGTGCAGTAGCACAGAAACAGAGCGCCATGTCTAGGACCAAAATGCTCCTTAACAGCTTCTACCCCAAGCCATAAGACTGCTGAACAATTAATCAAATGGACACCGGACTATTACATTGACACACCTCCCATTTGTTTTGTACACTGCTGCTACTCACTGTTTATTATCTGGAGAAGTTTCAACTGTGCCGGACAGATAGAAGGCAGCGTGTCTGGCGTTGTGTGGGCAAGCGGTTTGCTAATATCAACATTGTGAACAGAGTGCCCCATGGGGGCGGTTGGGTTATGATATGGGCAGGCATAAGCTAAGGACAACGAACACAATTGCATTTTATCAATGGCAATTTGAATGCACAGATATACCGTGAAGAGATCCTAAGGTCCATTGTCGTGCCATTCATCTGCTACCATCACCTCATGTTTCAGCATGATAATGTCTCAAGGATCTGTACACAACTCCTGGACACTGAAAATGTCCCAGTTCTTCCAAGGCCTGCATTCTCACCAAACATGTCACCCATTGAGCATGTTTGGAATGCTCTGGATCAACGTGTACAACAGTGTGTTCCAGTCCCCGCCAATATCCAGCAACTTCTCACAGCCATTGAAGAGGAGTGGCACAACATTACACAGTCCACAATCAACAGTCTGATCAACACTATGTGAAGGAGATGTGTCATGCTGCACGAGGCAAATGGTGGTCTGATCCACACCCCTACCTATCATTAAGGTATCTGTGAACAACAGGTGCATGCATATCTGTATTCTCAGTCATGTAAAATCCATAGATTATGGCCTAATGTAATTATTTAAATTGACTGATTTCCTTATATGAACTGTAACTAAGTAACATTTTTGAAATTGTTGCACACTGCGTTTATATTTTTGTTCAGTGAATACTTATGCCATGCCTATATTTTTGTTATTTAATTTGTATTCATTTGTAGAATTTACTTTTCACTTTGACATTATGGAGTATTTTGTGTAGGTGACTACTTATGATAGCCACTGTACATAACATCACATCACATAACCTATAACATATCCCAGTAACCCAGTCCTACTGTACCTCGGAGAGGTCTCCGTTGCGGACGTGTATCTTGGCCATGCTCTCCAGCCAGGTGCGCCGGAGCTCGGGGGTGCTGGCGTAGGAGTTGGCCAGGCTGTACTGCAGGTCCACCAACATCTCCGGGTCCTTCTCGTGCTCCTTCATCTGGGACGTGGCCATCAACACCGTGCGGATCCGCTTGGTCAAGTCTTTCACCTCGGCAGGGAACGGTGTGTTCTGGGAGTGCGGATGGATCATACATACCGACATCACACTTAATTATTATTTTAGTGGTAAACAAGAACAAAGGGTTTTTGGCTTCTGTGAGGCTCAGTTACAGACACAATGTACATGACGTCACATCCGATCAAACATGGGCAGTATGCACAATCGCAGCAATATACAAACATTATTAGTCACTAGAGGGAGTTAAGAGAGGAATCACAAACTCACTTCCCCAACACTAGGTCTGACTCCCAAATGCCACCCTATTTGCCATATAAGCAACAAGGCAGGTCCTACAAGCCCTGTTTTTTTTCTCACACCTGGACTACTGTTCAGGTGCCACAAAGAGGGACTTAGGAGAATTGCAGTTGGCAATTACTCATTCCTCATTACTTGTTTTTGTAAGAGGTGTTGACAAGCTGAAGGTACTGTGCTGTCTGTTTAAAATACTAGCACACAGCTCAGACACCCATGCATACCCCACAAGACATGCCACCAGTCTCTTCACAATCCCCAAGTCCAGAGCAGACTATGGGAGGTGCACAGTACTACATAGAGCCATGACTACATGGAACTCTATTCCACATCAGGCAACTGATGCAAGCAGGAGAATCAGATTTAAAAAGCAGGTTAAAAAAACACCTTATGGAACAGCGGGGACTGTGAAGTAAACACAAACATAAGCACAGACACATGAATACACACACATGAGAACAAGCACTATACACACAAGTACACATTCATTTTGCATTGTAGATACGTGGTAGTGGAGTATGGGCCTGAGGGTAGACACTTGGTGTGTTGTGAATGCTGTAATAAATGCATTGTAATGTTTTTAAACGTGTATAACTGCTTTAATTTTGCCGGACCCCAGGAAGAGTAGCTTGGCAGCAGCTAATTGGGATCCATAATATACATACATACAAATACATGCAGTGTCAGAGGAAGGTGCTAAAAATTGTCAAAGACACACAAGTCATAGACTGTTCTCTCTGCTACTGCACTAACTCTTTTGACTCATCACATACGCTGCTGTTACTGTTTATTATCTATCCTGTTGCCTAGTTACTTTATCCCTACCTATATCTACATACAGTATCTACCTCAATTACTGTTATGGATACAGGTATCCTGTGGGTGTGTGTGTATGTATCCTGTGTTCTTTTCTCTCCTTCTCCCCTCACAGATGAAAATCATCACTCCCCAATCAGTCACCAATCAATCATCAATCAGAAGACACAACTCCTTTTGTTTCCTACCCAATCACAGTTCCTTTCCCTTGGTTTAAAAACCCTGTCAGTTGTTTGCTCTGGAGCTCAATCTCTCTGTAAATGCCATCTGTCTGTAGATCACTCTGTTTCACCCTATCCTACTATGTCTCTCTATCGCTCTTTATGTATTGAGCTCTCTTGTGTTTGAGCACCTCCATTTCACTTTGTCCTCACCTGTGAGTATATTGTTTTTGGTTATGGTATTTGTTTGCTGGTGGGAAAAGGGGGAACCAAGACAAGTCGCCCATGGGCATACACTACCCGTAGGTAAACTTTGTTAAAAACACTAGTTAGAACTGGGCGGACCACCCACTGTATTTTTGGTTAGTTAGCTGTTGTTGAAATAGGCTAGTCTAGCTTAGGGGTGTTTTGGATGCTTATTGTTTCTTTCCTTGGGTCCAGCTCAGCCCAGCTCAGCCCATGAGTTATGTTACGGGTCTTGTTACCATCTCCCCTAGACTGTCGGGCCAAAAGGGATTCGTAACAATTACCTAATAGTCCTGCACATCAACTCGGTACTGTGTATACAGGGTACCATCGTTACTCATTGCGTTTTTATTCCTTGTGTTTATTATCTTTCGATTTTTACAGTTTTTTTCTCTTAGCATTGTTGTGAAGGGCCTGTAAGTAAGCATTTCACTGTTAGTCTACACCTGTTGTTTATGAAACGTGACAAATAAAATTCTATTTTTTTTGCCGGAGAGGAGAGGAAAATATGCGGTTTACAAGATATTTACAGCAATTCTACACATTTTGCCATAGGATGGAGAGAACATTTTGCTGTTTTAAAGCTAGTTTGCTGCAATTCTACACATTTTTCCATGGGGCGGAGAGAAGATTTAGCAATTGTATAACTCATTTTGTGCACTATTTTTAGTTTTAGAGTTCATTTCTTCCAATTCTACTAATTATGCCATAGGGTGGAAAGAAATGTGTGCCGTTTTTAATATGATATCTGAGTGAGATTGACTATTAATTCGTCCTTGATTACTACAAGTTTAGATAGTCTAGCGGCCAGCTAATTTACCAATCTCATTTTTTATGTTGCTGACGTGGGCTAATTGAGTGACTATCAATGACTGACATAACAAGAGAGAAACTGTTTATGCACAACCGAATTTAGAAATTGCACCTTGTGTATTCTACTATTCTACCCCGGAACAGTAAGTTGAGACCCCGCCAGTTGCCCACCCCTGATTTATACAGTAGTGGATTATAAAGGGAATAGGGTGCCATTTGGAACACAGCACAATTCTCAGTTCAGTCCCTGTTCTCACCTTGAGAGGAGCATCTCCGTTGGCAAAGTTATTGATGATGGCCAACGACTGTTGGAAGCGTGAGCCCCCGATGCCAGCATCCGCTATCAGCTGACTCACTGCCTTGATCAACTGAAGGGACGGGGGAAGAGAGAGGAGAAAGAGAGTGAAGGTGGTGCTAATCACAACCGCTCTGAAACATTGTGGCGATGTGTATGTGGTCTCTGATCAGCTGCTAAACAGTCTGTTTCAGAGGTAAACACAGCCATAGAAACATCCCGGCCTTTCTCTATCTAGGCCCTGTGTTCACCGCACAAAACCCTGTGTTCACCCCCCCCCAACTCCACCCCAAGAACCACAGCCCACATACACATCCCTCCACTCCCGCTGACTGACCTGTAGGTGGGAGCGGACGATGGACTTTCCCTTGGTGAACTCAAAGTTTTTCCTCATGAAGAAGTAGAGGAGTGCGGAGGCCTCAGTCTGGGTGGAGCTGGAGCGGTGGTTACAACACTTCAGGATCTCGTAGCACAGGCAGCCACACAGGTCCGCTTTACCCTGGAAGAACGCAGAGGGGAACTAGAGAGAGAGGGTGTAAGGAAAGAGACAGAGAGAAGAGATGGGGGAGGAAGAAAGAGAGAAGAAGCAAGAGAGCGAAATAGGGAGTAAGTAGAGAGAGAGAGTGGGGGAATAGGGAGGGAGAGAAAGGAAGAGAACGAGCGAGAGACAAGGAGAGAGAAGAGAGAGACAAGGAGAGAGAGAGCTCAGCATCAGTAATGTACTATGAATACATTGTGTCCATAAAGTCAGTTAGTGTGTGTGTGTGTGTGTGCACACGTGTGTGTGTGTGCACATGTGTATGCGTTCGTGTATGTGTGTGAGACCAATCAGCTAGTGCAGAGACCTTCTGTATGAAGAGGCGCAGGGCAGCGAAGACATGTCTCAGGGTGCTGGTGGACTGATTGATCTGGAAGAACAGGAGGAAGGTGTCGAACACCTTCTTCATCAGCAGGTTCTGACCCTCATCCTGCAGTAACTGTTTCTGTGGGAGGGAAAGAACAACAATCAACATATGTGCTTCCCAAATGGCACCCTATTCCTAATCACGTCCACCAGATGGCGCTGCGGTACAAATTGAGTCTGTGGGCAAGGTTACCCTATTCCCTATATAGTGCACTATTTTTGACCAGGACCTATAGTGCTCTTGTCAAACGTAGTGCACTATATAGAGGAAATGGTGCCATTTGGGATGCAGGCATAATATGAATTGCAAATGGCTCCGGTCAAAACACAGACAAAACAGCATGTCTGGGTTGCTTTACAGAGTATAGCAATTGTAGGAATTGTGGGGCAGCCAACTTGAGGATTGAGGAGTGCACAGTAACCTACAAGAACAACAGAAGATAAAATCACTAGCTTGGAATACAAACGGAATACCTCGGATTCAGTGAAGTGAAACAATAATGATTAGTGAAACAGCAGTATTTAGTGTGGATTCCATGTGGAAGTCACTATAGTTCTTAGGAATAACCACAAGGTGGCAATGGCGTATTAAAATAGGCACTCATGGATGACTGGTTTAGGATTGCAAAATTCCCCTACAATTCCCAGATTTTCCAGAAATCCCGGTTGGAGGACTCACAGATTTCCTGTTAATTCCCTCGTGATTCCAGGAATCTTCCAACTGGGATTCCTGGGAAACCTGGGAATTTTGAGAGTGTCCAGAATTGAGCAACCGTATCATGTCTCTCGGTTGTAGAGATCGGTGTTTAACCATTCAGACAGTGGTCATTGTTGTTGTCTGACCTTGTGGTGATGGACAAAGAGGCCCAGAACATCCAGCACGATGAGGGCCACCTCGGTGGACAGATTGGCCTCGATGTCCGTCGGGCTCAGGTGGTCCCCCTCTGGGATGTTCCCATCTGAGGGAAGGACAGGAAAGGGGCGATGATACACCAGCACAGCAAGCAACAACATGACATCCTTACCCTAGCAGTAACCCCCACACACCTAACAACAGAACAGTAATAGCTAAGTACTGTTTGCACTGTAAAAGCTGAGAAATAGCACTGTGGATGGTTGGTAAGAATAAAAAAGCTATTGGCCTAGGACAACAAAAGCTAACTAAATAACTAACCACATTGATGTGAACTATGTGAATTAAACAGTTTTAAAATGGGACCGGGGTGGCAGTGCCCAGTGATGGTGGGTGAGTGGGCGTAATTGGGGGGGGGGGGGGGGGGGGGGGGGGGGCATTACCCGTCTCCATCATCTGCAGCAGCTTGGGGTTGGTCAGGGCGTTCTTGGCCCGGATGATGGGCATGGTCTGGGAGCGTGCGTGCCGATGGCCGTCCTGTCCTGACAGCATCCTGGTGACCAGAAGGTCAGGGGTTAGAGGTCAGAGGGTCAACACATAACTCTCAACCTTGCAAGTCGGGGTGGTGTTCAGCAGGGATGAAACCGGTGAAAGTGGTTTGAAATGAAGGGGATACTCTGTGAACTTGTCCAATATGAAAGCTGACTTTATCCGTTTCATGTTTTGCGTTTCGTGAACACGACGCCCGATATATTCACTCCGCCTTGAAAACATTCTGTAATTCTAATCCCAAATGGACCCCTAGACCCTACGACCTATGCACTTGTGGAGGTCTGAGAGGATGTGATTGGTGGAAACAATCCACTTAACCTATCAAAGGGTAAGTAGGAGCACGTATTGATAGCACCTGTCAAATCCTATCAGATCTCCAAGTGCATAGGGCGTAGTCCAGGGGTCCATTTGGGATGGGTCCTAAGTGTGTGAAAATGTCTAAGAAAACATTATCACCTGTAACGTGACAACAAACAGGTTAATGTGACCACGTAGTTATAAGGGATTGCTGTTAAGACAGGGATTCTATTTTTAATGGGGAAGGATTTGCAGACAAAGGACTAGCCAATTACACCACGCCACACGTATGGTAGACACTGAGGGGCATGATGAGAAAACAGAGTGGCCGCCACACTATCACATGACACACTCACAACGTCCACCATGGATGGTCACGTGTTCAGGACCATGAAGACAACACTGATGAACAGCAATGATGAACAAAACTTATAACAGGACAAATGGTGAACACAAACTCAGCTGTTTTAAGTCCTACTTATAGTTTACTGGACAAAAAATTTATAGTTTACTGGAGACATTATTTATATATTAGTTCTAAATAAAGTTCTAAATAAAGTGGAACAGATTAAATCCTTTCTATCTCTATCACTCAACTCCATGTTAGACACCTAGCTACTGTTACATACAGTGCCTGTAGAAAGTCTTGAACTTTTTGTCACATTTTGTTCCTTTAAACGAAGTGGAATTCAAATGGTTTTAAGTCTTTTTTTCGATCAATCTACACAAATGACTCTAATGTCAAATAAAAAAAAATTTAAATGCTTTGATTCATGACAAATAAAACACTAATATACAGTTGAAGTCAGAAGTTTACATACACTTAGGTTGGAGTCATTAAAACTAGTTTTTCAACCACTCCACAAATTTCTTGTTAACAAACTATAGTTTTGGCAAGTCAGTTAGGACATTTACTTTGTGCATGACACAACTCATTTTTCCAACAATTGTTTACAGACAGATTATTTCACTTATAATTCACTGTGTCACAATTCCAGTGGGTCAGACGTTTACATACGCTAAGTTGACTGTGCCTTTAAACAGCTTGGAAAATTCCAGAAAATGATGTCATGGCTATAGAAGCTTCTGATAGGCTAATTGACATCATTTGAGTCAATTAGAGGTGTACCTGTGTATGTATATCAAGGCCTACCTTCAAACTCAGTGCCTCTTTACTTGACATCATGGGAAAGTCAAAAGAAAAAAAATTGTAGACCTCCACAAGTCTGGTCACCTTTAAGGAGCAATTTCCAAACGCCTGAAGGTACCACGTTCATCTGTACAAACAATAGTAAGTATAAACACCACAGGACCACGCATCCGTCGTACCGCTCAGGAAGGAGACGCGTTCTGTCTCCTAGAGATAAACGTACTTTGGTGCGAAAAGTGCAAATCAATCCCAGAACAACAGCAAAGGACCTTGTGAAGATGCTGGAGGAAACAGGTACAAAAGTATCTATAGCCACAGTAAAAGGAGTCCTATATCGACATAAACTGAAAGGTCGCTCAGCAAGGAAGAAGCCACTGCTCCAAAACCGCACTAAAACAGACTACGGTTCGCAACTGCACATGGGGACAAAGATCATACTTTTTTGGAGAAATGTCCTCTGGTATGATGAAACAAAAATAGAACTGTTCGGCCATAATGACCATCGTTATGTTTGGATGAAAAAGGGGGAGGCTTGCAAGCCGAAGAACACCATTCCAACCGTGAAGCACGGGGTGGCAGCGTCATGTTGTGGGGGTGCTTTGCTGCAGGAGGGACTGGTGCACTTCACAAAATAGATGGCATCATGAGGTAGGAAAATCATGTGGATATATTGAAGCAACATCTCAAGACATCACTCAGGAAGTTAAAGCTTGGTTGCAAATGGGTCTTCCAAATGAACAAAGACTCCAAGCATACTTCCAAAATCAAGGTATTGGAGTGGCCATCACAATGTCCTGACCTCAATCCTATAGAAAATGTGTGGGCAGAACTGAAAAAGCGTGTGCGAGCAAGGAGGCCTACAAACCTGACTCAGTTACACCAGCTCTGTCAGGAGGAATGGGACAACATTCACCCAACTTATTGTGGGAAGCTTGTGGGAAGCTTGTGGAAGGCTACCCGAAACATTTGACCCAAGTTAAACAATTTAAAAGCAATGCTACCAAATACTAATTGAGTGTATGTAAACTTCTGACCCACTGGGAATGTGATGAAATAAATAAAAGCTGAAATAAATCATTCTTTCTACTATTATTCTGATAATTCACATTCTTAAAATAAAGTGGTGATCCTAACTGACATAAGACAGGGCATTTTTACTATGATTAAATGTCAGGAATTGTGAAAAACTGAGTTTAAATGTATTTGGCTAAGGTGTATGTAAACTTCCGACTTCAACGGTACCTTGATTAGATAAGTATTCACCCCCCTGTGTCAATACATGTTGGAAACACCTTACAGCTGTGAGTCTTCTTAAGTAAGCGTCTTAAGAACTTTGCACACCTACTTGTATTGCCCATTATTCTTTAAAACAATTCTTCAAACTCTGTCAAGGTGTTGGGGATCATGGCTAGACAGCTATTTTCAAGTCTTGCCATATATTTATTTTCAAGCATATTTAAGTAAAAATGGCAACTTGGCCAATCAGGAACATTTACTGTCTTCTTGGTAAGAAATTCCAATGTAAGATTTGGCTTTGTGAAGGTTATTGTCATGCTGAAAAGTGAATTCCTCTTCCAGTCACTGTCTGGTGTAAAGCAGACTGAAGCAGGTTTTCCTATGCACCATCCCGTTTCCTTTCATCCTGAAAAACTCCACAGTCTTTGCTGATTTCAAGTATACTCATACCATGATGCAGCCACCACAATGCTTGAAAAAAGGAGGCAGTTACTCAGTGATGTGTTAGATTTTCTCCAAACATAAGGCTTTGCATTTTGGCTAAAAAGTGTATTCCTTTTTCCGTTTTTATCTTCCTCATCAGTATTACTTTAGTGCCTTGTTGCATATACATATGTATATTTTGGAATATTTGTATTATGTACATTTGTATTCTTCTTTTCACTCTGTCATGTACATTGTTATTGTGGAGTCACTACAATGTTGCCGATCCATCCTCAGTTTTCTCCCATCCCAGCTATTGAACACTTGCACTTTAACACATCATCCACAGCATAATTATTAACTTGACCTTCCTTAAAGATCTGTGCTTGAAATTCAATACTTGACTCAGGGACCTTACAGATATTGTATGGGGGACAGGGGAGGGGGTAATCATTCAAAAATCATGTCAGCCCCTATTATTTCACACAGAGTGAGTCCATATGTTATTATGTGATTTCTTAATTTTAATCCCACTTTGTAACGCAACAATATGTTTAAAAAAAAAAATTTTGAAGGGGGTATAGACTTTCTATAGGCACTGTAAATACTATTTGTAGTATTACTTTAAGTCCAGTGATCCTTATCTGACCTGCATAAGAACATGTAGTTCACAACTAAATTGTGGTTTTCCTGAACTACTCTACACAGCTCACTCAGTGTTTTATGATGTATTACCCACCTAATTATGATGAACAATTACAGTTAATAAACACATTTATATATTATTACCTTTTCACACTATCGTACCAACCTGAACCATATTGTACTGGCTCGGATACTTTATTTTCACATTGTCCTCTCCAGCACGGTTCCAGCAACTATAGTGGATGCGTAACCAGGCCAGCAGAGTACAGCTTGGCACAGCTCAGCTCAGTAGTGTGAAAAGGGTACGTATGTGTGTGAGTTGTGTCGGACGCTGTGTGGTGCTCCGAGGTGAAGTTTCCCCTAGGTACAGACCTAGGATCAGCCTCCCTGCCCCCAATCCTAACCTTAATCACAAGTTGGGCAAATGTTAAACTGATCCAAGATCAGGGTGTAGGGGAAACTTCACCCTGCTCCCTGTGTGGAGGGGCCCCCAGGTGGCGACTGTGCGTTTACCATTGAGGGAGCAGGCCTGAGGAGGACTGGGTGGAATGGTTAGAGCCCTTCAGGGTGCCATTGTTCTGGGTGGCCTGGGCCAGCTTTACCGCGGCTGCTAGCTTCCTGTTCACAAGCCAATGACACCAGCGTTAAGTCACACCACCATCATCATTATCATCATACTCTTCCTTCTCGTTGTCGTATTTATCAAGCGTCTCAGAGTATGAGTGCTGATCTAGGATCAGTTTAGCCTTTCATATCATAATGAATCAGAATATCATGGACAGGGTGGTCCTGATCCTAGATCAGCCCTCCTACTCTGAAACGCTTTTGATAAATATGGGCTCAGGTGGGCTAAAGGCATCAAGCCAAGCAGAAAGAGGAGGGGGTCATTTCAGCATGGGACACAGCCATAGCGAAGTAGCGGGGTTAGTAGTGTTAGATAAAGAAAAATAATATTTTTCCAATGTTAGGTTGACGTTGCCGTTAGTGTGGAAGTATTTTATGGGCTATAGAGAGCATTAGTTGGAAGTAAGGGTTAGAGAGCTTTAGTAAATGCGACCTAGTTTGCTTGTTGCTAATACAGTAGCTACTGTATGTGGTGACAGAGATTAACATGTGAATTGAGCTAAATGCTTGGCCTAACCATACCAGCTAATGCTATATCAATGAGCAGATTTCTTAGTGGTCAGGTCACTGATTCTACTACGGCCAGTAATCACAGAGAATGTAGAGCAGCGGATGGGTGGATGGACGGACGGCAGGATGATGGATGGAGAGGAAGATGGCCGTCATGCTACATGATCATTAGCTTACATATGACAGCAGCAAAAGCCATGCAGTAGCTACACACACACATCACAGCAAAAGTTTCAGGGTTAAACAGTACGAAATCAGTCTGAATTCATCACACATGTAGCCATCAACAAATGTGTAGTCACATAGACCTCCATTAACACATCAATTACACACATCAATACATGGAGTAGACAACACACAGGGGGAGGCAAGACACACAGGCACACATTCCAGTGTGATCAGTCTGTTAACATGTAACATCATTGTTTACGAGTGTGTTTCATGTTTAATACTACAGATTGTAATAGAAAACAGCCGTTCAGTGGATGCCTTTCCAAATGGCACCCTATTCCCTTTGTCAAATTAAGTCAAAGTGAATTGGCCGCGTAGACAGATTTGCAGGTATTACAGCAGTTGCAGTGAAATGCTTATGTTTCTAGCTCCAACAGTGCAGTAGAATGTCTCGCAAATACAATACAAATAAACAATCAATAAAAAAATCTAATCAAGATATCAAGAAATGACAGAACTGGTCCAATTGATAATCCAGAGGTATAGATATTCGAGTGAGCCTGTGTCAGAATCTCGAATATAAATACATGGTGTGTATAGACAGTATATCATTTGAAAAAAAAATGGTATGTATTGGCCTCCCGAGTGGCGCAGTGGTCTAAGGCACTGCATCGCAGTGTTGAGGCGTCACTACAGCCTGGGGTTCGATCCGTGACCGGGAGTCCCATAGTTTTTTAAATTTATTTTTTATACATGGAGGGTTAGCTTGTTGTCATAGCACCACTCCAGCAGTGCACTATAAAGTGAATATGGTGGTATTTGGGACACAGTCAGTGTTACAGGTGTGCTGTGTGTTAATGAATCACTGTATGTATGCTCCTGCTAGGCTGTATCCACTCAACAGAGAGATCTGCTGGATGAGGTTAAAAAACGGAAATAAAAATCAATGAGGCGCAATTGAAACAGAATACATTATAGGAATGTCTCGGCGAAACCTTCAACCAGCGATGTGGATGCACAACGCGCAAGTCATCGGCGTACTTCAAAAAAGAGCTCACACTCAGTTCAGACAGGCATCAAAGGCTTGGCACCTCGTAGAAGGAGAGAGAGAGAGCGTATTTAAATCCCCCAGCAGCCTCTCTGATTAAGGTTGCATGTTACTTACCAGCCCCAGACAACGTCTGTGACCCAAATGGCACCCTATCCCTTTATAGTTCCCTTACGGGCTCTGGTCAAAAGTAGTGCACTAGGCTGCCATTTGGGGAACACAACATCTTCCAGCCCCTTCGTCTTTATTCTACTAATGCCTGACATAGATAAACACACCACATTCCCAGCCTTTAGTTGGCTCCGACAAAAAGAGAACAAGAAGAAAAAATAAACGTCACTGCTTGTTCTTCACACTGAGGAGGAAATAAGGACTAATTAAATTAGCGGAGAGGAATTCAAATCCAGGCGAAGAGAAAAAGTCTGTCTGGGAAAGCTATTGGCTCCACGTACACACACACACACACACACACACACACACACACACACACACACACACACACACACACACACACACACACACACACACACACACACACACACACACAGGGCTGGGGAGACAGTCAGAGAGCGTCAGCTGGGGAGACAGACAGAGAGCCCCACCCTGCACCCTGGGAGCAGCCTGGGTGTGTGTGCATACTCATACAGTGCACATATTACGTTTGTGTGTGACCGAAGGTTGCGTGCGCGTGTGACTGTGTGTCGGTAGGGGGGAGGGTAGTTGAACGTGTGTGTGTGTGTATCTGGCTGTTGAGCAAACATTACATTTCACACAATCTGACAGAAGGTTCTGTTGCATGTCTATCATTGGTAAAAAAACAATGAACACACACGGACGCACAACCTCTGAGTGGGAGAGGAGGAACAGAAGCAGGTACTGTACATAGTATCAGGTTAAAGCTCCTGGGGAAGGCTAACACTTACCTGGCTATGTGACGCTTCCCCAGGAATCTGAAGTGCTGGAGACACAGCCTGCATAGAGGAAGATGAGAGAGAGTGTGTATTAGGGTGTGTGGTGAGTATAAGTTTGTACGTGTGTGGGTATGTGTTGTGCGTGCCGTCACGATGCATGTATGTGTTTGTGCAATCACGATGTGTGTATGTATGTATGTATGTATGTACAGTGCCTTGCGAAAGTATTCGGCCCCCTTGAACTTTGCGACCTTTTGCCACATTTCAGGCTTCAAACATAAAGATATAAAACTGTATTTTTTTGTGAAGAATCAACAACAAGTGGGACACAATCATGAAGTGGAACGACATTTATTGGATATTTCAAACTTTTTTAACAAATCAAAAACTGAAAAATTGGTCATGCAAAATTATTCAGCCCCTTTACTTTCAGTGCAGCAAACATTCTCCAGAAGTTCAGTGAGTATCTCTGAATGATCCAATGTTGACCTAAATGACTAATGATGATAAATACAATCCACCTGTGTGTAATCAAGTCTCCGTATAAATGCACCTGCACTGTGATAGTCTCAGAGGTCCGTTAAAAGCGCAGAGAGCATCATGAAGAACAAGGAACACACCAGGCAGGTCCGAGATACTGTTGTGAAGAAGTTTAAAGCCGGATTTGGATACAAAAAGATTTCCCAAGCTTTAAACATCCCAAGGAGCACTGTGCAAGCGATAATATTGAAATGGAAGGAGTATCAGACCACTGCAAATCTACCAAGACCTGGCCGTCCCTCTATACTTTCAGCTCATACAAGGAGAAGACTGATCAGAGATGCAGCCAAGAGGCCCATGATCACTCTGGATGAACTGCAGAGATCTACAGCTGAGGTGGGAGACTCTGTCCATAGGACAACAATCAGTCGTATATTGCACAAATCTGGCCTTTATGGAAGAGTGGCAAGAAGAAAGCCATTTCTTAAAGATATCCATAAAAAGTGTTGTTTAAAGTTTGCCACAAGCCACCTGGGAGACACACCAAACATGTGGAAGAAGGTGCTCTGGTCAGATGAAACCAAAATGGAACTTTTTGGCAACAATGCAAAACGTTATGTTTGGCGTAAAAGCAACACAGTGGTGGTGTTGGTGGTGGCAGCATCATGGTTTGGGCCTGCTTTTCTTCAGCAGGGACAGGGAAGATGGTTAAAATTGATGGGAAGATGGATGGAGCCAAATACAGGACCATTCTGGAAGAAAACCTGATGGAGTCTGCAAAAGACCTGAGACTGAGACGGAGATTTGTCTTCCAACAAGACAATGATCCAAAACATAAAGCAAAATCTACAATGGAATGGTTCAAAAATAAACATATCCAGGTGTTAGAATGGCCAAGTCAAAGTCCAGACCTGAATCCAATCGAGAATCTGTGGAAAGAACTGAAAACTGCTGTTCACAAATGCTCTCCATCCAACCTCACTGAGCTCGAGCTGTTTTGCAAGGAGGAATGGGAAAAAATGTCAGTCTCTCGATGTGCAAAACTGATAGAGACATACCCCAAGCGACTTACAGCTGTAATCGCAGCAAAAGGTGGCGCTACAAAGTATTAACTTAAGGGGGCTGAATAATTTTGCAGTTTTTGATTTGTTAAAAAAGTTTGAAATATCCAATAAATGTCGTTCCACTTCATTATTGTGTCCCACTTGTTGTTGATTCTTCACAAAAAAATACAGTTTTATATCTTTATGTTTGAGCCTGAAATGTGGCAAAAGGTCGCAAAGTTCAAGGGGGCCTAATACTTTCGCAAGGCACTGTATGTGTGTGTGTGTGTGTGTGTGTGTGTGCGCGTGCATGTGTATGTGTGTATATGTGTGTCCACTGTGAGCTGAGGACAGGTACTACAGTACTGTGTGTCTTGGAGCTGTGTGTTATAATAACAGAAGCTCCAGCAGAGACAGGAAACACAGTGAATTTACTGTAGATCTGAGTGGAGGCTAGGGGAGAACAGTTGGGGCCTATCCCTCTATAAATCTCAGCAGTTTTACAGCCACACTCTTTCTTTCTTTTTCTGTCTTTCTTTTATCGGTCTCATCCGTTCCCCTCTGCCAAGTCTCCCATCATTCCCTTTCTCTTCTGTCTCTTTCTGCTATGCATACCTTCCTACCTCCCTCCCTGTAATGAGAGGACAATGTCATACTTATAGTTGAACTACCAGAGTTCAAGTTAGGTAGATTCAATCCGGACTGCGTGACTGACTTTTAAAGGCAATGTTATTCACAGAAACCACGCTTTTACGGTAAACACTGCATATGTCGTCTCAATAGGAAATGCGCTCAAATGTAAATTGTGCTATAACACAGATCTTCCGCGTTCCGGATTGAATATAGGCCTAAGACTACAAAAGTTTAACAACAAAAAAATACAATTTTGGGGGCCTCCCGAGTGGTACTGCATCGCAGTGCTAGAGGCATTTCTACAGACCCTGGTTCGATCCCGGACTGTATTACAACCGGCCGTGATCAGGGAGTTTCATAGGGCGGCGCATAATTGGCCCAGCATCTTCCGGGCTAGGGGAGGGTTTGGCCAGGGGGGCTTTACTTAGCTCATTGCACTATAGCAACTCCTTGTGTTGGGCCGGCGCCTGCAGGCTGACCTCGGTCGTTAGTTGAACGGCGTTTCCTCCGACACATTGGTGTGGCTGGCTTCCAGGTTAAGTGGGCAGGTTGGCGGGTCATGTCGTTTCGGAGAACGCATGACTCGACCATCGCCTCCCGAGCCCATTGGGGAGTTGCAGCAATGAGACAAGATCGAAATTGGGGAGAAAAAGGGGGTAAAATAAAAATAATAAATACAGTCAAAAGTTGGGATACAACTACTCATTCCCAGGTTTTTCTTTATTTTTACTATTTTCTATATTTTAGAATAATAGTAAAGACAAACTATGAAATAACACATACGGAATCATGTAGTAACCAAAAAAAGTGTTAAACAAATCAAAAAATATTTTATATTTGAGATCCTTAAAAGTAGCCGCCTTGATGACAACTTCGCACACTCTTGGCATTCTCTCAACCAGCTTCACCTGAAATGGTTTTACAACAGTCTTCAAGGAGTTCCCACATATGCTTAACACTTGTTTGCTGCTTTTCCTTCACTCTGCGGTCCAACTCATCCCAAACCATCTCATTGTATTGAGGTCGGGTGATTGTGGAGGCCAGGTCATCTAATGGAGCACTCCATCACTCTCCTTCTTGGTCAAATAGCCCTTACACAGCCTGGAGGTGTGTTGGGTCATTTTCCTGTTGAAAAACAAATGACAGTCCCACTAAGCGCAAACCAGATGGGATGTGTATCGCTGCAGAATGCTGTGGTAGCCATGCTGGGTAAGTGTGCCTTGAATTCTAAATAAATCACTGACAGTGTCACCAGCAAAGCACCCCCACACCATCACACCTCCTCCTCCATGCTTCACGGTGGGAACCACAAATGTGGAGATCGTCCGTTCACCTACTCTGAGTCTCATAATGACACTGAGGCTGGAACCAAAGAGCTAAAATTTGGACACATCAAACCAAAATGACAGATTTCCACCGGTCTAATGTCCTTCGCGCGTGTTTCTTGGGCCAAGCAAGTCTCTTCTTATTGATGTCCTTTAGTAGTGGTTTCTTTGCAGCAATTCAATCATGAAGGTATGATACACGCAGTCTCCTTTGAACAGTTGATGTTGAGATGTGGCTGCAATTTCTGAGGCTGGTAATGATGGACTTTCGTTTCTCTTTGCTTATTTAAGATGTTCTTGCCATAATATGGACTTGGTATTTTACCAAATATTTTACCAACACAACTGATTGGCTAAAGTGCATTAAGAAGGAAAGAAATTCCACAAATGAACTTTTAACAAGGAACACCTGTTCATTGAAATGCATTCCAGGTGACTACCTCATGAAGCTGGTAGAGAGAATGCCAATAATCGATACCGATTATTGGAGGACCAAAAAAGCCGATAGCGATTAATCGGCCGATTTTTATATAAATATATATTTGTAAATGACAATTACAACAATACTGAATGAACAATGAACACTTATTTTAACTTAATATAATACATAAATAAAATCTATTTAGTCTCAAATAAATAATGAAACATGTTCAATTTGGTTTACATAATGCAAAAACACAGTGTTGGAGAAGAAAGTAAAAGTGCAATATGTGCCATGTAAAAAAGATAACGTTTAAGTTCCTTGCTCAGAACATATGAAAACTGGTGGTTCAATATTCCCAGTTAAGAAGTTTTAGGTTGTAGTTATTATAGGAATTATGACGCGTCGACTATTTCTCTCTATACCATTTGTATTTCATATACCTTTGACTATTGGATGTTCTTTTGTTTCAAATATTTTTTATTAAACACACACAAGAATGGTGTATAGGTATACAAGACAGGTATACAATTCTTATCTAAACATAAAAGTGCAGACACGAACAACAAGACCCAGAGTTCTGGGTGCAAAACAAATAATACAAAACACGACATACAAAACAAGGACATGTAGAAAGAAAGAGGGTTAGATGTTCCACCCCACTTATTCCCCCCAAGAAGAAAGGCTGCGAGATTTGATCAAATGTTGATAATTTATTGTTCAGAATATATCTAATTCTTTCTAAGTGTACAGTGTTTGCCAATTCACTGAGCCATAATTTGGTAGAGGGCGCTTCCCTCCTTTTCCAGAACAACAAGATTAGTTTTTTTGCCGAAATGAGACCGTAAGAGATTAGTTGTTTTTGGGGGTTGGTTAATCCATTTAGGGACTCAGATACTCCCAGGATTATCAGATCTATTGAAGTCTCAAACTTCAGAGAGGATCCCAAAAATTCCACACCAATAACCATGCAATGATGTCTGGAATTAATGGAGCATGTGTGGATATACTCCAAGCTCTCTTCCCAGTCTGCCACCGAGATGTCAGTCCCTAGTTCTTCCTCCCATTTTGCCTTGATGGCATCTGTAGAAGGTGTGCTAACAGATTGAAAAGCATCATATAGACGCGATATCAGTTTATCTGAGGTGGGGCATATTTTTATGCATCCGTCAAACATGGAAGGTTTAGCATTCCCAAATGTTGGGAGGTGTTTTCTAACGTAGTCTCTAATTTGTAGGTATCTGAAAAAATTACTTCTGGGAAGATTATAAGTTTCCCTCAGCAACTCAAAGGAAGCAAAGGTCCCTTCTATGTATAAATCCCCTATGGTTCTTTTCCCAACTCTCCCCATCACTCAAAAGTATTATCAAGGTTAGACGGGGCAAAGGAGGGATTCCTGGCGACAGGGAGCATGAATGACATTGGTCTAAACTCAAAGTGGACTTTAATTTGCTTCCAGATTCGGACTGTGCTATGTATAATAGGATTGTTACAATAAAGTGACATCTCCAGATTGACAGGCAACAAAATCACAGCGCCAATAGAGAGGGGGTGACACTCCTCACGCTCCATACTAAGCCAGCTGGATGACGGAAGTGCGTCAAACGTAACAACGCGGAGGTTAGCGGCCCAGTAATAAAATATACAATTTGGGAGAGACAATCCTCCTTCCATCTTGGATTTACAGAGGTGTTTTTTTAACCTATCCTGTGTGTTTTATAATCCCAGATGAAAGGATTGATAATTGAGTCCAGTTGTTTATGAAAGGATTTAGGTATGAATACTGGGATGTTCTGATATAGGTAGAGCAGTTGTGGGAGGAAGACCATTTTAATGGCATTAATTCTTCCTAGCAGAGAAATTGGGAGAGTTCTCCAAAATAGTATGTTTGCCTTGAGTTTTTGTATCAGAGAGGGGAAATTCTCTTTAAATAGTAGGGAGTATTGTTTGGTAACTACAATTCCCAGGTAGGTAAATTTTTCTGAAGATAACTTAAATGGGAGATGTTCTAGCCAGGAGGTGTTTTGCGACCGAATGGGCATTAATTCACTCTTGTTCCAATTTATTCTGTATCACGAGAAGGTACCAAACAAATTGATCACATCAAGAATAGCTGGGATACTAGCCTGGGGTTCTGTTACATAGAGGAGGATGTCATCTGCGTATAGGGAAATCTTATTTAGAGTATCTTTAGTATTATAGCCGTGTATTGCTGCATGAGATCTAATCGTCTGAGCGAGCGGTTCGATAATTAGGGTGAAGAGCATAGGCGACAGCGCACAACCCTGCCTTGTCCCCCTGTAAAGGTTAAATCGGGCCGACAATGATTGGTTAGTGAGTATTCTGGCACAGGGTTTCCTATATAAAAGCTGGATACAATTTATAAACCCATCTCCAATATTAAATTTCTGTAGGACCTTGAATAGATAGGGCCACTCAACTTGGCGTCAAGAGATATGACGGCAAGGTCCACGTTGGGTAACCTCTGAGAATACATCATTCTCAGAGGCAAGGTCCACGTTGGGTAACCTCTGAGAATACATAATATTGAAGAGGCGCCTGAGATTGAAGAATGAGTTTCTGCTAGGGATAAAGCCAGTCTGATCCGAATGGACCAATTTGCCAATTAAAGTGCTAAGCCTGTTAGCTAGAGTTTTTGCAAAAAAAAATTGGGCTGTATTAAGGAGAGATATTGGTCTGTATGACCCTACCTCTTCTGGATCTTTACCCTTCTTATGTATAACTGTAATGAACGCTTCATCCAAAGTAGAAGGGAGAGCTCCATCCTCATTGGCCTGAACCAACATTTTGTGCAGGTAGGGAGAGAGCATGTTGCTGAGAGCATGTTGCTGAATGTTTTATAGAATTCACTAGGGTATCCATCTGGGCCCGGGGTCTTGCCACTCTTTAGCCACTCTTTAGAGATTGAATTGTT
The DNA here is from genome assembly GCF_002021735.2 of Oncorhynchus kisutch. Classification (NCBI taxonomy): domain Eukaryota; kingdom Metazoa; phylum Chordata; class Actinopteri; order Salmoniformes; family Salmonidae; genus Oncorhynchus; species Oncorhynchus kisutch. The sequence continues at coordinate 46,048,466 of NC_034191.2, read as the reverse complement.
TCTCAAATTTCATCAAGAGATATTTCCTTATTCAGGAAGTTAGAATCTTCCTGGCAGTTCACCCACTGTTCCTACGCAGTCATTGAAAATAAGAATTTGTTCTTAACTGACTTGCCTGACATGTACTGGCTTAAGCAAGGGGACACGTCTGGAACTGCAGGATTTGAGTCCCTGGCGGCGTAGTGTGTTACTGATGGTAGGCTTTGTTACTTTGGTCCCAGCTCTCTGCAGGTCATTCACTAGGTCCCCCCGTGTGGTTCTGGGATTTTTGCTCACCGTGTGAGATCTTGCATATGGAGCCCCAGATCGAGGGAGATTATCAGTGGTCTTGTATGTCTTCCATTTCCTAATAATTGCTCCCACAGTTGATTTCTTCAAACCAAGCTGCTTACCAATATTGCATACCTATTGCAGATTCAGTCTTCCCAGCCTGTTGCAGGTCTACAATTTTGTTTCTGGTGTCCTTTGACAGCTCTTTGGTCTTGGCCATAGTGGAGTTTGGAGTGTGACTGTTTGAGGTTGTGGACAGGTGTCTTTTATACTGATAACAAGTTCAAACAGGTGCCATTAATACAGGTAACGAGTGGAGGACAGAGGAGCCTCTTAAAGAAGTCTGTGAGAGCCAGAAATCTTGCTTGTTTGTAGGTGACCAAATACTTATTTTCCACCATAATTTGCAAATAAATTCATGAGAAATCCTACAATGTGATTTTCTGGATTTTTTTCTCTCATTTTGTCTGTCATAGTTGAAGTGTACCTATGATGAAAATTACAGGCCTCTCTCATCTTTTTAAGTGGGAGAACTTGCACAATTGGTGGCTGACTAAATACTTTTTTGCCCCACTGTACATCTGTGTGTTTGTGCGGTATGGTCAAAAAAACATGTAATCATTTCTTCTCTTCCTCCACAGGCTCCGTCACAACCAAGGTCAACGGGATGTACCACTTCTGTTACACCATGTACAACAACTACTTATTTAAAGTCTGATATGCTTAGCTCTGTCTTTGAAAATCAATGCAATGAATGTAATACACGTCATGTATCCATCTGCATGTGGTATCTGTCCATACACACAGGCACAGAGAAACGGTTAACAGTGAGGATACTCACTCCAGGAGGTTGAAGAAGTCGGAGATCTCCTGGTGTATGGCTCGGTGCCAATAGGAAACCATCACGTCTGGGGGGGGGGGGGATTAAAATACATTTTAAAAAGGCAGCGTCCTTATCACATAAACCCGTACCTGCACCACCTCACTGTGCAACTTGCAAGGATGTGACTAACAGTGCATACCAGTGTCGCGACACACTGAAGTATCATGGCAAGCAAACAAATCAGGAAGCGGACTTAAATGTCTTGAGGAAAACAGTCCAAATGTTGGAAACAAACAACCTTATGACGTCATCCAGAGTCACGGCTGTTTCCTTCCCAAGCATTGGCACAAAGTATTTCACATGACGCATAGTTTAGACTTCCTGTTTCCCTTTCTGCCATGGAAAGTCGAGTATACTGGTATCGTAACAACCCTACTGTAGGCTACGGTCCGGTATGGAAGAGGTTAACACTAAGGAATTGGCTAACGGGTACTAGCTACCCGTCTACTGTAGTGCAGGCCTAGCATATGGTCCGATTGATACCAGGCCACTGTACTGTTGCTATGGTCCGGCAGTGAAGGGGTTAACCATAGAATTTCATAAAGAACACATACACACTGCAGTCCAAAAGTATTGGGACAGTGACACATTTGTTGTTGTTTTGGCTCTATATTCCAGCACTTTGGATGTGAAATGATACAACGACTATGACGTTAAAGTGCAGATGGTATTTGTGCTTCTGTAACTTCCTCACCCATCAGTATTCACGATTCATTCAGGATTATCCGCAATCATGGTAGCATACACATTGATGTAGAAGTGTTTAGAAACATATTGTATTCTTAATTAAAATTAAAGTGACTTTAAAATGACAACAAATGATGTACCATTTATTTCTATTGGTCAAAAAATCATCTGAAACACAACCAAAACAAACAGCAAATACATCCACCAATTTGTTGAGTCCAAGCTTGATGTAAATACTGTACCTAACTTTTGACTACTTTAATACATATGTAAGTGAATTTGTCCCAATACTTTTGGTCCCCTAAAATGGGGGGACTATGTACAAAGAGTGCTGTAATTTCTAAATGGTTCACCTGATACGAATGCAAATACCCTCAAATTAAAGTGGACATTCTGCACTTTAACATCGTGGTCATTGTATCATTTCAAATCCAAAGAGCTGGAATATAGAGCCAAAACAACAGAACATGCGTCATTGTCCCAATACTTTTGGAGTTTACTGTAGTGAATTATAGGACCTGCATGGAGGTAACACTATGTGTCTCACGCTCAGATATGGTCTTCATGATGTGGAGGAAACACATGAGCAGACTGCGCGTCTCGGCCTGGTCCAGCTTGTCAATGCGAGATCCAAAGCCTATCAGAGACTGAGGCCGGGCAAACTGACAGAGAGAGTGAGGGAAGGAAGGATGGAAGAGAAAAGGGGGGAGTTAGAGAGAAGGGGAGGGGAGAGAGAGGTGGGAGGTAGAGTGAGGGGGGAGGTGGGGGTTGGCAGAGAGAGAAAGACACACATTCTTCTTCATGCAATAGTTATAATATTTTTGTTCTTTCTTTAAGCCAACACAGCCTGCACAACATTTCCGGATATGACATTCCGCTGAGTGAGTCATCTTTCACACCTTTTCACATCCGTCCATCTTCTCGCTGTTCCTGTCGCTGGGGTTGGACTCTATGCTAATCAGAGAACCCCGCGAGTCGGCATGGTTACCCGTAGAAACAGCCAGGGAGGAAAAGGCTGGGGGCAGGAGAAGGGTTAGAGGTTATGGTGCAGACACAGTTGCAAACACGCATACACACACGCAAAAGTATGCAAGCACGCACACACACACACACACTACCTGTGATGGAGTTGAGCACTTCTTTGGAAAAGGAGGCATCCACCGAGTTGCCATGGCGAATGACGTGAGCCACAGGACCTGCCACACCCCCTCCCACACTCAGGTCATCTCTTGAACCCTGGAGAGGGGGAAAGAGTTTGCTGGAACACCACTAGGCCAGAGGGAAACATTTCAGTGTGACACCACTAGGCCAGAGGGATTCATTTCAGCGTAGCATTGTCTCATTTGGGCAAAAGTTCGTGCTTCACCCTCATCCGTGTTACCTGGAACGAGGAGAAGTCAATTTGTTTGTCCGCGAACTATAGACTGTCCTACCCCCCTCGATATCCACCTTTCATCGAGGATAGTCATGTGTATCCTACCCGAGTCCTTCGCTGAAGAGTTTGAAATCTGCCATACCCCCTCAGAATCAGCTTTGGTTTTGTCAGATGAGAAAAGCAAGCACACGTTTAAAAACAATATGGTATCCCTTTAGGGCTGACCCCAATTAGGTGACTGGTTGATTGTTTGGTCAATAGACTGCATGTTGGTCGACCAAGACATTTTTTGTCGAGCAGTAGCATATATATATATATATATATATATATGTATGTGTGTATATATATATATATATATATACACACACACATACACACAGTTGAAGTCAGAAGTTTACATACACTTCGATCTTGTCTCATCGCTGCAACTCCACAACGGGCTCGGGAGGCGAAGGTCAGTTTACGGTGAAAGCCAATTTATGCTTGATCCAATAATGTGGTTAGAGGCTTCGTATGGAGGGTGTGCATTGACATGACTGGTTGACGGTAGGTGGGTGCGGCACGTCCAGTATAAACACAAACTCACTTCCTTGACAACTTCCATCACAATAGCTCTGCTCTGCTCCATTAAGTGCAAGAAGTTTCTCTTTCATGCCGTCCCTAGGAGGGGTGCATCACTTGAGTGGGTTGAGTCACTGATGTGATCTTCCTGTCTGGGTTGGCTCCCCCCATTGGGTTGTGCCGTGGTGGAGATCTTTGTGGGCTATACTCGGCCTTGTCTCAGGATGGTAAGTTGGTGGTTGAAGATATCCCTCTAGTGGTGTGGGGGCTGTGCTTTAGCAAAGTGGGTGGGGTTATATCCTTCCTGTTTGGCCCTGTCTGGGGGTATCATCGGATGGGGCCACAGTGTCTCCTGACCCCTCCTGTCTCAGCCTCCAGTATTTATGCTGCAGTAGTTTATGTGTCGGGGGGGCTAGGGTCAGTTTGTTATATCTGGAGTACTTCTCCTGTCTTATCGGGTGTCCTGTGTGAATTTAAGTATGCTCTCTCTAATTCTCTCTTTCTCTCTCTTGGAGGACCTGAGCCCTAGGACCATGCCTCAGGACTACCTGGCATGTTGACTCCTTGCTGTCCCAGTCCACCTGGCCATGCTGCTGCTCCAGTTTCAACTGTTCTGCCTGCGGCTATGGAATCCTGACCAGTTCACCGGACGTGCTACCTGTCTCAGACCTATTATTTGACCATGCTGGTCATTTATGAACATTTGAACATCTTGGCCATGTTCTGTTATAATCTCCACCCGGCTCAGCCAGAAGAGGACGGGCCACCCCTAATAGCCTGGTTCCTCTCTAGGTTTCTTCCTAGGTTTTGGCCTTTCTAGGGAGTTTTTCTGAGCCAACGTGCTTCAACACCTGCATTGCTTGCTGTTTGGGGTTTTAGGCTGGGTTTCTGTACAGCACTTTGAGATATCAGCTGATGTACAAAGGGCTATATAAATACATTTGATTTGAAGTTTGAAAGCCCAGACGTTTGCGGAGGCTGCATTGCAGTAAATGATGTTGCACGGCCACTTCAGACCCCTGATTGACTTTGCAGAGCCTTTAACACAACTGGTCCAGAGGCATACATTTCACTGTGATACCACTATGCTAGAGGGAAACATTTCACCTTGACACCACTAGGCCAGAGGGAAACATCTCACTGTGACACCACTAGCACAGAGGAAAATATTTCACTGACACCACTAGGCTAGAGGGAAATATTATACTGTAACACCACTGGGCCTGAGGGGAACATTTCACTTTGACTCTACTGGCCGACTCTACTGGCCCAGAGGGACACAGTTCACACCAACACCAGTGAGCAAGATATTGGAGTCTGAGAGTCTGCCCGGGTAAAAGCTCGATTCCACTACCTGACGAATATAAAAACAAAACACTTCCCTTCCAGGTTCTCCCGAGGCACGTCTAATATAGATGGGAACCATAAATGCAGGTTTCCCTTAATAAAGCTTAATTACCATTTCCTGTGTTTAAAAGTAACATTAGCGGAGCGGCTGTGCCTGTGTAAACGTTTATCCCTGCCCTTCCTCTCTCTCCCTCTCTCTCACCCCCTCCCCCCCTCCACCACTCCCTCCCTAGCCTCTGTGAACGGTGCTGTGACTGGACATACATGACCCTAAAGTAGCACTGCGGCCGCGCCAAACTATGACATCACTACAACAACAGTGGCTGTGTGGCACTTTGCTTGGTCATGGGCCGGGCTGCAGTCAATCAGGGCTGCAGTGGAGGCTCTTACTTGGTCACTGGAGGTGAAGTAGATGGGGAAGAGGTCTCGGAGGAAGAAGCGAGGCATGTTGTCCAGGATGAGGCCGTACAGAGGCAGGTAGAGGGACGCTATCCTCGCCTGCTTATCCTGGAGAATATGAAGAGAGAGGGAGGAGAGAGAGGGGGGAGGGGCAGAGAGAGGAATGAGAGGGGTGGCAGAGAGAGTAGAGAGAAATAGAGAATGGGAGGAGAGAGAGAGGAGTTTGAGAGGGAGGGAGAAAGGCAGGAAAATAGAGAGAGAGAGAGAGAGTGAATGAGACAGAGAGCAAGAGAGGAGAGAATTTGAGACAGACAGAGAGACAAAGAGAGAGAGAGAAAGAAAGAGAAAGAAAGAGAGAGAGAAAGACCGACAGTGAGCAACAGACCTACAGAGAGTAACTATCAGGGGTTTTAAACTCTGCGTGATTGAGAGAGCAAGAAACAGAGATCTGTCAACAGTTGTACAGTGTTGGGTTTGGCAGGCTCCTAATCTCAGATGGGATCTGGCTGTCTGGGGTCTGAGTGGAAAATGGCACCCTATTCCCTACATAGTGCACTACTCTTGACCAGAACCCTATGGGAACTATAGGGGATAGGGTGCCATTTGGGACGCATCCTGGATCCTTTCCAGCACCCCACTCCATGCCACCTTCTCTCCTTGAGTACTCAGAGGTCCCAGTGAGAATGGCGCATTACATAGTCTGCTTCCTGCACACAGGACCGCAGGGTAGAGTGTGTGTGTCAGAGAGCGTATGTGCCCAGTTGAATGATTTCCTGCTGTTTCAAATCCTCATAGCCATCACTGTAATGTGCCCCTCACTCCTAACACACACACACACATACACACAGACATGCTTTAAGTCAACCCAATATCTAAAAAGTTAATTTTACTGTGTATATGTTTCTGTCAGCTATAGTACATTGTACACTGTCCAATCAAAATATTTCAGTTTCCTGTGTGGAACAGTCTGGTCCCAGATCTGTTTGTGCTTCAGCCAACTCACAACATTTTTGAAAGTATTTTTTTTATTTCACCTTTATTTAACCAGATCAACTGTCAACCGTAAATCAGAGGAGTCAGCTAAACTAAAACAGAAGCATGTCTGGAACCAGGCTAATATCGCAGCTTACTGTCACATCTCTTTCTTACAGACATACACTTCATGACCAAAAGTCTGCTCATCGAACATCTCATTCCAAAATCATGGGCATTCATATGGAGTTTGCTGCTCCAACAGCCTCCTCTGGGAAGGATTTCTACCAGATGTTGGAACATTGCTGCAGGGACTTGCTTCCATTCAGCCACAAGAGCATTAGTGAGGTTGGGCACTGATGTTGGGCGATTAGGCTTTGCTCGCAGTCGGCGTTTCAATTCATCCCAAAGGTGTTCGGTTGAGGTCAGGGCTCTGTGCATGCCAGTTTGAAGCACAGAATCGACTAGAATATCATTGTATGCTGTAACATTAAGATTCCCTTCACTGGAGCTAAGGGGGCTCGCCCAAACCATGAAAAGCAGCCCCAGACCATTAATCCTCCTCCACCAAAATTTACAGTTCAACTATATATTGAGGCAGGTAGCGTTCTCCTGGCATCCGACAAACCCAGATTAGTCTGTCGGAATGCCAGACGGTGAAGCGTGATTCATCACTTCAGAGAACGCGTTTCCAATGCTCCAGAGTCCAATGGCGGTGAGCTTTACACCATTCCAGCCAACACTTGGCATTGTGCATGGTGATCTTAGGCTTGAGTGCGGCTGCTCGGCCAGGGTAACCCATTTTATGAAACTCCCGACGGATAGTTCTTGTGCAGACGTTGCTTCCAGAGGCAATTTGGAACTCAGTAGTAAGTGTTGCTAGTAAGTGTTGCAACCGAGGACAGATTATTTTTACGCGCTTCAGCATGGTCCCGTTCTGTGAGCTTGTGTGGCCTATCACTTCGCGGCCGAGCCGTTGTTACTCTTAGACCTTTCCACTTCACAATAACAGCACTTAACAGTTGACCGAGGCAGCTCTAGCAGGGCAGAAATTTGGTGAACTGACTTGTTGGGAAGGCCATTCTATTGCTAATGTTTGTCTATGGAGATTGCATGGGTGCGGCTGAAATAGCTAAATCCACTAATTTGAAGGGGTGTCATTATACTCTTGTATATACAGTGTACTTGTAAACTATCGGGCTCTGGTCAAAAGTAGTGCACTATACAGAAAATACGGTCCCATTAGGGACACATGTTATATTATCATCTGGTGCCCGCTACATGGTGCTGGCGTGCGTGGCGTACCTTCATGGCGTAGCGGGCATCCAGCGAATGCTTGGCCATCAGGTTCTTGAGGCAGGCGAGGGCCAGGTGGCGCAGGTCCTGCTCATCCTGCAACGCCAGGCCCAGCTCCCGTAGCAACAAGCCCGTCAGGAAGTGCTTCCGGCAGAACTCGCCCGTCAGGCTGTACTCTGGCACATCCACTAGGGTGGAGAGTAAGGAGGGAGAGAGAGGGGTTTGGGGGTGAAGAAATGGGGAGAGAAAGAGGCAGAAAGAGAGGGTAGGAAGAGAGTTAGAGAGAGAGATATGGAGAGGGGGTTATGGGTGGCAGAGCGAGAGAAAGAGAGAGCTCAGTGCCCTAAAAGCATCCAAGTCTCATTTACCAGTGTTTCTCAACTTGCTTTATAGCAGAGACCAGACAGCTACGGTTCTTCCTTCTTGGAGGAATCCTTACATTAAAACTAACACTTTAGAATTGACTAAATTGATGTCAGATAATCATTTTAGGGACTGGTTAGCAACATCTCATGGACCAGAGCTGGTCCTAGTACCACTACACTAAACTAAATGATGGTTTGTTTATTCCACCCAGTGCCAGTCGTGTGGTAAAGAACATCAGTACAACATCATGTGAATATCACAAAATATCATAAAAAGGGACCGATAGTTACCCTGAGCACTTTGCGTTTCTTGTGATGCATTGTCTGAAATGGACAGGAAAGAGAAAGAACAGAAAAGAAAGTGTTAAGCGGTGCAATGAATGAAGATGAATGCAACGGCATTAATACCTAAGACGGACTTCGATTAGGTCCCTGTGAACCCTAGATGACTTCTGACCTGTGATGCGTGCAGAGGGGAGGGGCAGACTGAGAGGGATGTAGTGCTCGTGGTTGCACACCTCTCGCAGGAACTCAAACTTGAACTCACACAGCACCTGTTGAGAGAAACGTCGGAGTCACAACCTGATTGACCGAATAAAAACACCACAACATCTCTGAAGCACATTGTTTTCTATTCTAGTATCTATTTCATTGTTGTCTATTCTAGTATCTATTTAAATGGTGTTCTAATCCTTTCTATTCTACAGTGAGTGACATTGGCTATTACACCGACAGATGTATTACAACGACAATGCTTTATTCACACAATTCTGGGACTGAGAGACAGAATGAGAAGGATGTGTGTAGGTGCAAGTGTGTGTGTAACCTTGTTGTCAGTGGCTGTGATCATGTTGACATAGTTGCTGATCAGCTTGAAGGTGAACCCTCGGTCCATGAGGGTGAAGCAACGCTGGAGGGAGGGGAGAGGGGGAGGGAGATGGGGAGGAGAGGAGTGAGGTAGGGAAAGAGGGAGTGATGGATGGAGGGAGGGAGAGAGGGAGAGTCGGGGTCAGCATTAGTTTATGAAGAACATGAAAGAGAGAGGTCATTTCATAATTTCACAACACAATTAAAAACATGCTCCGGAACTTTGGAGACTTCTAAGTATCTTTTAAACCTCCGGCTTTCGGCTAGATGTGTCAACGTGTAGTTCATACATGCAGAATCTATAAGAAGAATTACTGTCTTACCTCAATTAGCCACGAAATCCCATGTTTTTAGGGAAGCTGTGCTGCGCCATTTCCCCTATATTTTCCCCCATGTGGGCCAACCCCCTTGCAATTCAAGTTCTAGCCAACGAGCTTCAGCCCCTCGCATTTGAGTGACATCTAACAAGAGGCACATCATGCACCCAGAGAGAGAGCAATGAAGTGGTGCACATATCTGCACAAATGTGACGTGGTATGCCATTTTCAGGGACCACTTGTGGCCCACGAGTGCTACTTTCAGAACTACTGTCTAAAAAGGACACAAAAGTACCGGAGAATCTCTTTAAGGAAACCAATATTGAACAACAGCAGCGGAAGCCATTTTCATTGCATTCATCTCCGCTTCATTAGTCAGGGAACACAAATGTATTACCATTGGCAGCATTTGAGCTCGATCTCGACAAGTGATAAGGACATCTCCCTAAGCATGTAATGTGTGTGTGTGTGTGTGAGTGTGTGATGCCCACCTTGACAAAGGCTGCCACGGCCAGGTTGGCACTGCGGGTCTCCTCTGCCAGCTCCTTGTTCTTCCAGAAGATGTGGTCGGACACGGTCATGACTAGGCTCTCCAGACGACTCAGGTAGGTTGAAGGGAACCTCTGTGGTCGAGGGAGCTGAGGCACACATAATATGGAACTTAACGTATAGGTCTAATGTATAAGTTACATTTGCAACACTAAGGTCGTAGTTTCAATTCCAGCAGGGATCACATATACATACTACAAAATGTATGCACTAACAGCACTGAATGGTACAGTGGGACGTAGGACAGATGCAGGCCCAATATATGGTCGGACGGTAGGCTCGAGAGAATCTAAATTTATGAGACTTGAGTACTAACTTTTTTTTTGTGTCGTACTGTAAGTCGCTTTGGATAAAAGTGTCTGGTAAGTGGCATATACACACACACTGGCCAGTTTATTAAGTACACCCAGACCGTTCACGAAAAGGGATCGCTCCTACAGACAATGAGTTATGCGGCCGTGGTTTGCTATATAAAGCAGCCATCAAGGCATTCAGTTACTGTTCGAACGAACAAGACAAGTGACCTTTATGCGTGGTGTGATCGTTGGTGCCAGGCGCGCCGATTCCAGTATCTCAGAAACGGCTGTCCTCCTGGACTTTTCACGCACGACAGTGTCTAGAGTTTACCGAGAATGATGCGACAAACAAAACAACATCCAGTTAGCGGCAGTCCTCTGGGCGAAAACAGCTTGTTGATGAGAGAGGTCGAAGGAGAATGGCAAGAATAGTGCAAGCTAACACTCGGGCCACAAACAGACAAATAATAGAGCAGTACAACAGGCGGTGTGCAGAACAGCATCTCGCCATGCACAACTTGTCAATCCTTGTCATGGATGGGTTATTGCAGCAGACGACCACACTGGGTTCCACTCCTATCAGCTAAAAACAAGAAGAAGCGGCTCCAGTGGGCAAGCCAACACCAACTCTGGACAATTGAGGAGTGGACATCACCTGGAACATGACAGCGAGTTCAGTTTACTTTAGTGTCCTGGTCAGTCCCCAGACCTCAACCCAATAGAACATCTTTGGGATGTGATGGAACGGGCTGTTTTCAGCACGAAAGTACTGCTGTCCAATCTGCAGCAACTCTGTGATGCCATCGCGTCAGCATGGACCAACATCCCTGTGGAACGTTTCTGAAACCTTATAGAATGCCCCGAAGAATTCAGCCTGTTCAGACGGCAAATGAGGGTCCGACCTGCTACTAGATGGGTGTACCTAATAAACTGGCTGGTGAGTGTATATGTATATATTATAACTTCATATGTTACGTTTCTTTACCTTGACATTGTCTGAGTCCACTAGATGCTGGGCCATGGACTTGACAATGAGCTCGAAGAAGAACCAGGAAAACTGCAGCAGACAGGGGTAAAAGGTCAAACAGGGGTCAGATTATGCGGTTCACGTTCAGTTAAGCACTCAGGGTCACATTCAATGGCACAATGAGATATAAATATATAATGTAGAGCATATAGACTGCTTTGCTATGTAAGATAAGGCATCCTAACATGTCTATGCATGACATTTCTAGGTATGACTTTATTTGGACAGTCCCAAAAAGGTTTGTAGATGTAGATGTTCAGTAGATGTCCAACTAACTGTCAACATTTCAACAACATTTCAATTAACTATTCACTAACCCTAACCCTTAATCTAACCCTAAACCTAACTGTAACCCTAGAAAGCAGTTGCATGTCAACAGAGTTACAGTTGACAGTTTGTTGACCGTGTGAGCATCTGTAGATCATGGGACTATCCACCCAAATGACACCCTTTTCCCTTTACAGTGCACTATTTTTGACCAGAGCCCTGTGGTTTCCTTCAAGGGAATAGGGTGTCATTTGGGAATAGGGTGTCATTAGGGTGTCATTTGGGACTGGGCGTGGCGGCCATCTAGGCTCACCCTGAGGATGTTCCTGACGGCCGGCTGCTCGTTGCTCTTCAGGTCAGAGGTCATGCCCTTGGCCAGCTCCTCGTGGACCGTCCGGAAGCCGTGCGACTCCGCCTTGAACACAAACTGACCACCGCAGCGGAGAGAACAAGGTCAATGAGACAGACGGCCAGAGACACAGAGAGTCCGACAGAGACAGACACATAGAGACAGACATAGAGACAAACAGACACAGACAGACATGCTGTACAGACACACTTTTTCTCTCTCTCACATACTGTACACGCATTACTAGCATCAAGGGAACCAAACATGCAACATTCTTGGCTCTGTTTTTAATTAAACCTACATATTAACATAACAACACCGATTAAGGTTGATGTAATCAGAGTTATGAGGAATAAGAAAAAGATGCTGAAAAAATTGCTTATTTTGGCAATGAATCTCTTTTTGTGAGAAATGTTCCACCCACACTGTATGTGTATGACACACACCTTATTACCACTGACGTCACCCAATTGAGTTTGTTAATGAACTATGGCAACCACACACACACACACATTTGCATCGATGCACGCACACATGCACACACACACACACACACCTCTGTGCACCCAGGCACACACACCCACAACCACACGGCGAGAAAGCACTGGCCGAAAATTGCTTGCTTGCTAGCCCCCACCCCCGAGCAGCATGCCAATCAGTTGCCATGGTAACGGCAGTTTCATTACAGTGGTCCTCCCATTCTTTCCCCTCCTCCTCCTCTCCTTCCACCCTCCCTCCATTTCTCTTTCTGTCCCTCTGCCCCTCTTAAAGATCAACTGTAGAATTCTCATTTTCTTTCTACCAGACATGAAAAAGCTGGTGGTAAGCTGGTTCTGTTCTCCATTTCCCTTTCTCACTTTCTGTCTCTTTCTCTCTCCGTCTGTCGGTCTCTCTCTCTCCATCTCTCTCTTCTTAACAAGCAAGCCTTGCTTTTTTTTATTGAAAAGGCTCGGTGTCCTTGTGTGCCTTCCACCAGACACCCCCCTTCTCTCTTCCCCACAGCCATGCTTGTCTGTGTGTGAGCTGAGAGCCGTGTGTGTGTGGCAGACCCTCTCTTCTCTCTGTGTCCACAGTGTTCTGGGCACATTACCCTAGCCCCTCAGCCACGCTCCTGCACTCACCACACCCCAAAGCCCCCACCTCTGCCCGCCTGCCCACACACGCCCGCCCGCCCACACACACACACACACACACACTCATGTGTAAACGTGCACACACACAAAGCCTCCTTCTCTGCCTTCACAAATGAAGCTGTCTGTGTGCTACTCTCCTCCCCTCGCCTCTCCGGCTAAACAACTGAAGAATCTGAGCCTCGCTCTTCCTGCAAGACAGGGCTAACATCCCAATGAAATGAGCACCATACCTTTATGTAGGAGTGCAGGTAGTGGTCTAGGTTTTCTTCATGACACTTAGCAACGATGTTGACCAGCACCCTGGTGAAACACATGCAAACAAGGTGGTCACTCATTCGTCATCATTACCTGGCAACATTCATAACCTGGCGACATTCTATTGCTAATCTGGCAACATTAATAGCTAATCTGGCAATATTCATGATCTGGCAACATGTATGCCTGCAGAATCCTGTAGCAGTGAGAGTGATCCTGTAGCAGTGAGAGTGGTCCGTGGCCTGCAGTGCCCCATCCTACCTGGTGGTGGTGGTGGTGACTTCGTCATTGTCGTTCTGGGTGAGGACCTTGAACAGCTGGTTGAAGAGCACCGGCAGGAAACGAATTATCACCGGAATCTTCTCAATGCTCAGTAAGCCCTGTGGGAGAGAGAGAAGAAATAGAAAGAGAATCAGAGACAGAGCGATAGCCATAGATAGAGAGAGAGAGAGAGAGAGACACAGTCAGTAATGGGGTGTATAGTATGGGAACGGAATGCAGAATGCAGAGATGTGAAGTCCTCCCTCCCTTCCTTCATTTCTCCAGACCTTCAGGCAGTTGAGGAAGTTTGAGGTAGGTGATTGGGAGAGGTCCGTCTCACGTTTTTGGCACTGCTGGAAGAAGCGATTCAGGTGGGGCTCCTGGCGATCAAAGAGAGAAGACACGGTCACAACCAGAACCAGAACCAGAATCACTGAATGGAGATGAGGACTAACTGAATCTGCATCCCAAACCGAACCCTACAAAGTGCACTAGTTTTGACCAGAGCCCTATGGTCAAAGGTAGTGCACTAAATAGGGGATAGGGTTCCCTTTGGGGCACAATCCTAAAATCACGGTGGGATAACAAGGATTGCCTTGCTGGAGTTGAGACCCGTTAAAGTTTGTTTAAATACACTTTTTTATTTTAAGAACAAAGTTGACTTGTGGCACTTACAAGGAGTGGCAGGGTAAAGCCAGACTCTTACCTGGGTGTAGACTGTGGAGAGGACGTTGGTGGAGACCTTGAATATGGGCTTACCTCCGTCGACCCACTTCAGATCCGAGCCGTTCTGGGGGGAGATAGGGAGGAAGGGTCACTGAGCACCAGGGAGATCCATGCTTGCTTGACACTTTACTGTTGTTCCCTTTGGTGTGCTCTCTTCATACCTCTCTGTCTCTCAATTCAATTTTATGACATGACAAAACTTACAAAGCAAAAAATGCCTTCTCTTTCAATTACTGTATCTCCTTCCATCCAAATATTCTCTTTCTACTTCCCCCCTATTTTCTCTCTTATCTCCCTCCCCCCCTCGTCCCTTCCATGCATCTCACCCCCCCTCTACCTTAGTAGATCCGGGTTCTTTGACGAGCAGGTATCCAGGGGGCAGGCTACAGGACACAGGGATGTTGAACTCCTGTGAGGCCAGGCGACCCTCTCTGAGCAGAGGCAGCCACGAGTAGCCCACTGCAGTCATACACGCAACACACACAATGCACAGGGCATACCCGCACACACACACACACACAGGCGAAAGAACACATTGGGAAAACAATATACTGTATGTAATGTGTAAATCAATCAATTAGTAAATCAATCAATAGTCAGCCACCAATTGTGCATGTTCGCCCACTTAAAAAGATGAGAGAGGCCTGTAATTTTCATCATAGGTACACTTCAACAATGACAGACAAAATGAGGGAAAAAAATCCAGAAAATCACATTGTAGGATTTTGAATGAATTTATTTGCAAATAATGGTGGAAAATAAGTATTTGGTCACCTACAAACAAGCAAGATTTCTGGCTCTCACAGACCTGTAGACTTCTTATTTAAGAGGCTCCTCTGTCCTTCACTCGTTACCTGTATTAATGGCACCTGTTTGAACTTGTTATCAGTATAAAAGACACCTGTCCACAACCTCAAACAGTCACACTCCAAACTCCATGATGGCCAAGACCAAAGAGCTGTCAAAGGACACCAGAAACAAAATTGTAGACCTGCACCAGGCTGGGAAGACTGAATCTGTAATTGGTAAGCAGCTTGGTTTGAAGAAATCAACTGTGGGAGCAATTATTAGGAAATGGAAGACATACAAGACCACTGATAATCTCCCTCGAATCTGGGGCACTACGCAAGATCTCACCCCGTGGGGTCAAAATGATCACAAGAACGGTGAGCAAAAATCCCAGAACCACACGGGGGGACCTAGTGAATGACCTGCAGAGAGCTGGGACCAAAGTAACAAAGCCTACCATCAGTAACACACTACGCCGCCAGGGACTCAAATCCTGCAGTGCCAGACGTGTCCCCCTGCTTAAGCCAGT
Organism: Oncorhynchus kisutch; assembly: GCF_002021735.2. Taxonomy (NCBI): domain Eukaryota; kingdom Metazoa; phylum Chordata; class Actinopteri; order Salmoniformes; family Salmonidae; genus Oncorhynchus; species Oncorhynchus kisutch. The sequence goes on along the minus strand of NC_034191.2, from coordinate 46,032,946 downwards.
ACATGTCCAGGCCCGTCTGAAGTTTGCTAGAGAGCATTTGGGTGATCCAGAAGAAGATTGGGAGAATGTCATAAACTCAACTCGTCGTGTTTGGAGGACAAAGAATGCTGAGTTGCATCCAAAGAACACCATACCTACTGTGAAGCATGGGGGTGGAAACATCATGCTTTGGGGCTGTTTTTCTGCAAAGGGACCAGGAAGACTGATCCGTGTAAAGGAAAGAATGAATGGGGCCATGTATCGTGAGATTTTGAGTGAAAACCTCCTTCGATCAGCAAGGGTATTGAAGATGAAACGTGGCTGGGTCTTTCAGCATGACAATGATCCCAAACACACCGCCCGGGCAACGAAGGAGTGACTTCGTAAGAAGCATTTCAAGGTCCTGGAGTGGCCTAGTTAGTCTCCAGATCTCAACCCCCATAGAAAATCTTTGGAGGGAGTTGAAAGTCCGTGTTGCCCAGCAACAGCCCCAAAATATCACTGCTCTAGAGGAGATCTGCATGGTGGAATGGGCCAAAATACCAGCAGCAGTGTGTGAAAACCTTGTGAAGACTTACAGAAAACATTTGACCTCTGTCATTGCCAACAAAGGGTATATAACAAAGTATTGAGATAAACTTTTGTTATTGACCAAATACTTATTTTCCACCATAATTTGCAAATAAATTCATTAAAAATCCTACAATGTGATTTTCTGGATTTTTTTCCTCATTTTGTCTGTCATAGTTGAAGTGTACCTATGATGAAAATTACAGGCCTCTCTCATCTTTTTAAGTGGGAGAACTTGCACAATTGGTGGCTGACTAAATACTTTTTTGCCCCACTGTATTTTCAGACTGCTGGCCCCAGCGGGAATCAAACCCACGACCCTGGAGTGTCGCAAACACCATGCTCTACCAACTGAGCCACACAGGATCACAGTATTTCTCCTTCCTCCCTACCTGGTGTCTCCAGGGCCTCCTTCTTCTTGGAGTTGGTCTTGGCGTTGATGTCACAGGTCACATGGTAGAAGGAGAAGAGTAGATGGTGCTTCTCGTGGAGCTGGGTGGGCAACTCAATCTTCACCTGGCACGCAGAGGATGAAACAAAGGACCATTTCACAAACAGGCACAGAAATTAAATGAAATCACAATGTATTGTGCATTAAACAAAAGCCTCAAAACATTAAAAAAAGAAGATGAATTGACAACTGGTGTCACAGTGGTGAACAATCAACTGAGCCACTAAATTCCAGGGTGAAGGTTCCCCTGGGTACAAATCTAGTATCATCTTCCCCTTCCCCCAATCCTAACCCGAACTATTAGTGGGGGAAATGCAAAACTGACCCAAGATCAGCATCTGGGGGCAACTTTATCCAGCCACTACACAGTGAAGGCTCTAGCCTGGTACGCACATGTCTGATTGTGCTTCAACCCCTCTCATTCATGATAATGAGCATCAGAGGAGTTTTGCACAAACAAAACTGGCTACCAGGCAATAAGAGCCCTGCACGTCCAATACATCTCTTCCTGTGCCTCTCCCCCCTCCTTCCATCTCTAGCCATACACCTCTTCAACCCTCTCCTTCCACACTCACCTCATCATAGAAGTCTGGGTTCTGGGAGTGGTGAAGGACTATGGAACAGGCTGCTGTGGTGTAAACTGGGCCCCCAGGCTTGCCGTATATGCACTGAGGCAGCAAGTTAAGAGAAAATAAGAGAAAAGTGAAGTTTTTCCAAAAGAATCCACCATGATACTCTAAATGCTCTCGATGACAGAGAAGATACGACACCTTCAAAGGTTTGGCAACTTCCTCGTCCGAACTTCGAAACTCCACATAGACTGCAAGGTTACGAGCCTGTGAATGAAACTAACATTGTCACATTTGTGGGCATACAGTATTTCACGCCTGTCTGCAAAGAGGTCCCATATAAGTCAAATCTAATCAAATTCTATTGGTCACATACACATACTTAATATGTAATATATAATATATAATATTGCGGGTGTAGTGAAATGCTTGTGTTCCTAGCTCCAACAATGCAGTAGTATCTAACAATTCACAACAATACACACAAAGTTCAAAGTAAAAGAACGGAATAAAAAAATATATATGAATATTAGGAAGAGCAATTTCTGAGTGACACTGCGTAAAATACAGTAGAATAGAGTATATACATATGAAATGTACAGTGTTACTTGTGTATCACAATACCACATTATTCCATGGGCAAAAAATATATTTTGTCAACCTGCTTTATGTCAAATATTGTGTGCTATTGCTGGGAGAATAAACAAATGTGACAACACATGGCTTTTTCTTTCCAACATTAGGTCGGTTTTCCTCAAAAGTAAGTTTGCTTCAAATTTTGTTTCCTTGCCATGATATTTCTGAGTATATCTACTAGATATCTACGGTACCTTGGCGAAGCTCTTCTGGCTGTCGTATTTGAGATGCCGGGGGTAGACGTAGACGTGGTTCTTGTAGACGCGGTGTGGCTGGGTGAACTTGGTGGAGTCCTGGACAAACTCCTCCACCTCCACGGTGGCCGGGTGCTGGCTGCAGTCCTCGAAAGGCTTGACGGGCACGTAAGAGGACGTCACACAGTCTGCAGGCAGACAGGCAGACGTCTTTATTATTTTGGAATTTTAGTGTAATGTCTACTGTTCATTTTTGTGTTGCTTATTTTATTTGGGGTATTATCTATTTCACTTGCTTTGGCAATGTAAACATAGGTTTCCCGTGCCAATAAAGCCCTTAAATTGAATTGGAGAGAGACAGAGATGGAGAGAGAGAGGGGTAGAAAGAAAGATAGAGAGGGGAGAGGTAGAGAGACAGAGAGAGAGTGAGAGAGAGGACATCTGTCATGCTTGTAACAGTGATGGCTATCAACAGTAGAGAGAGAGAGAGGGAGAGAGAGGGTAGAACAAGAGATAGAGGGGGAAGAGGTAGAGAGAGAGAGCGAGAGAGAGAGAGAGAGAGAGGGAGAGAGGGAAAGAGAAAATAAAGTGAGAGAAGGAGAAGGAGAGACATGAGGGGTGTCGAAAGAAAGAAAGAGAAAAGAGTGTTCGACCTACTTGGATGCTCCATAGGGACATAGTCCACAGTGATGTCCAGGTTCCCTGGAATGGTCTGCAGTTTACTGGTCTTCTCAGCCCTGCAAAGACACCAGTGCCAAGGAATGGGTGAGAAGTGAGCACCATACATTCACTATGACCAGGAGTTTTCCAGGTCAGGTTAGATGGTCATGACAAACTCTATGACTCTGACCTAAAAAGGGATCTGCACCATGGGGTTGAACTGACATGATTTGGTCTTTATCCCAAATGGCAACCTATTTCCCATATGGTGCTCTACTTTCAACTCGAGCCCTATGGGACTTGTTGTGCACTAAATAGGGAATTGGGTGCCATTTGGGATGCAGACTTGATATCTTTTCGGTGGCCTACCTCCTGTATTCCGACACCAGCTTGATGAGATCTTCGGTGGAGATCTTGTTGCTCTCCTGTTTGAAGAGGGGCGAGAAGCGAGACTCCCGGTCCACCGTCCCCTGATTGTCCTTAAACACAGACCTGAGACAGACAGCAAGACAAGACAGATAGATAGACAGACGGACAAACAAACGGGCAGGCAGGCAGGCAGGCAGAACAGACGAGGCAGACAGACGGACGGATGCACAGACAAGACAGACAGGACAATAGTTTTGAGTGTAAGATACTGTGAAAAGTGATCAATAACCTACACCTTTATAGACATTCCTTGTGATGCAGTAAATGCAGTTTGATCATTAAAGGAGAAAAGGTCAATAAATGGATATGGAGTGAGTAGGATTACAGAAAACACAGTGTGGCTCAGTGTCCCTCACCTGATGGACCAGGCAAATGGCATGTGGTACTTCCCCAGTTTACTGCAGAACTGCTTGTTGGATTTCAGCATCTTTTGAACCGTCTTCAAAGGGAAAGGAAGCGAAAGAGAGAGGGAGAGAAAGAGAGAGGGGGGGCAGAGAGAGAGGGAGGGAGAGAGAGAGAGAGGGGGCAGAGAGAGAGAGAGAAAGAGAGAGAGACAGAGAAGGAAACATTACTTATAAAAGGGGCTGCATAGTTGATATTTTTTAAGTCTGCCGGCGCGATTCAGAAAACACACAAATAAATTATCCTTGACGTAGATATATCTAAATCAACAGGGGTGTCAGGAACCTGGCACGAGGCGCAGCGCTCCCCGTCTGCTCATCTACTCAACTTCACAAACAAAGGCCAGGATTTCAGAATCCCACTCTGAATTCTGTGGGGGGCATCTTGGAAAAAAAATATCAGAAAATCTACAGTATGAGGAGAAATGTATTTCCAAACCATCTGACTTCCCTGTGTGATTAAGCAGCATTTAAATAGAGCTTTACAAGACATAAGTTTTCCTGGTTGGAGGATTCACAAATTGGATATGTAGTTTTTATTAGTAGATTAGAATTGTTTTTCACTGTTAATGTAAGTTTTTGTTTTTAATCATTTTTATTTCATTATTATTATTACTACTACACAGTAGTTGCCATATTATTCCTGTTTCTAAGTATTCTTAGACGTGTAAATATTTGTATGAACATAACAAGATTCCACAACTGAGACATAAACTGAACAAGTTCCACAGAAATGTGACTACTAGAAATGGAATAATGTGTCCCTGAACAAAGGGGGGTTCAAAATCAAAAGTAACAGTCAGTATCTAGTGTGGCCACCAGCTGCATTAAGTACTGCAGTGCATCTCCTCCTCATGGACTGCACCAGATGTGCCAGTTCTTGCTATGAGATGTTACCCCACTCTTCCACAAAAGCACCTGCCAGTTCCCGGACATTAGAGCAGTACGGCTGGTGGCATTGTTATACTGGAGGGTCATGTCAGGATGAGCCTGCAGGAAGTGTACCACATGAGGGAGGAGGATGTCTTCCCTGTAACACAAAGAGTTGAGATTGCCTGCAATGACAACAAGCTCAGTCCGGTGATGCTGTGACACACCACCCCAGACCATGACGGACCCTCCACCTCCAAATCGATCCCACTCCATAGTACAGGCCTCAGTGTAACACTCATTCCTTCGATGATAAACGCAAATCTGACCATCACCCCTGGTGAGACAAAACCTTGACTCATCAGTGAAGAGCACTTTTTGCCAGTCCTGTCTGGTCCAGCGACGGTGGGTTTCTGCCCATAGGCAATATTGTTGCCAGCCTCTCTTAGCCTATTGCGGACAGTATGAGCACTGATGGAGGGATTGTGCGTTCCTGGTGTAACTCGGACAGTTGTTGTTGCCATCCTGTACCTGTCCCGCAGGTGTGATGTTTGGATGTACTGATCCTGTGCAGGTGTTGTTACACGTGGTCTGCCACTGCAAGGACGATCAGCTGTCCGTCCTGTCTCCCTGTAGCGCAGTCTTAGGCGCCTCACAGTACGGACGTAGCAATTTATTGGCCACATCATCAGTCCTCATGCCTCCTTGCAGCATGCCTAAGGCACGTTCACGCAGATGAGCAGGGACCCTGGGCACCTTTCTTTTGATGTTTTTCAGAGTCAGTAGAAAGGCCTCTTTAGTGTCCTAAGTTGTCATAACTGTGACCTTACCATCTGTAACCTGTTAGTGTGTCACGTTCTGACCTTTATTTTCTTTGTTTTGTATTTATTTAGTATAGTCAGGGCGTGAGTTGGGTGGGCAGTCTATGTTTGTTTTTCTATGATTTGGGTATTTCTATGTTTCGGCCTAGTATGGTTCTCAATCAGAGGCAGGTGTCATTAGTTGTCTCTGATTGAGAATCATACTTAGGTAGCCTGGGTTGCACTGTTTGTTTGTGGGTGATTGTCTATGTTGTAGCTTCACGGCCCATTTGTTTATTGTTTTGTATGCAGTGTCAGTACTTTCTTTATTAAAGATTTACCATGGACACTTACGACGCCGCATTTTGGTCCGACTCTCCTTTTCGCCTCTCCTCTTCGGAAGAAGAGGAGGAACACCGTGACATAGTGTCTTATTAACGACCGTTCCACAGGTGCATGTTCATTAATTGTTTATGGTTCATTGAACAAGCATGGGAAGCAGTGTTTTAATCCCTTTACAATGAAGATCTATGAAGTTATTTGGATTTTACGAATTATCTTTGAAAGACAGGGTTCTGAAAAAGGGACGTTTCTTTTTTTGCTGAGTTTACATGCATTTCTGGAAAACCTGGGAATATTGGGAAAGTTGCTAGAATTTTGCAACCCTATCCATAGGTAATAGGCTATAAAGGGAAACCATACAGTTTCATGCTATAAGGTGAGGGGTGGTAGTTAGAGTGAATTTAACGGTGTTGTAGAGTTGCGTCACCTTGCTGGAGTCTGTGTTTTTGATGTACGGCTCTGTTCCCGCGGCGATATTTCCCATCAGCACCTTCTCCACCCTCACCAAGAGAACAATGTCCGTGTGGGGATTCGTCACTGAGAAGATGGCCTACACACACACACACACACACACACACACACACACACACGGAAGGAATAAGTATGCCATCTCTCTTTTGACACTTCTCCCTATGACATTCCCAGTTCTGCCCCACCCCTCTGTGTGTTTCTGTACCAAATAGAAATAGAATGAGTAAAACGGAAGCATGCTTTACTCCCATGGGTACACTTGGCTGATCTTGAGTCAGTTTGGCATTTCCCCCACTAATGGTCAAGGTTGGGGGAGGGGAACTGATCCTAGATCTGCCCCTTGGTGAAACTTCCTCCGAGCTTACCTGTTTGGGGAAGCGGAGCCAGTCGTCCAGGTCCAGGCTGAGGTGACAGTCTCCAGGTCTCTTCTCTGCAGAGGAGCTCAGTCCATTCTCCTGCCCCGCCCCGGGTGCTCCCGATCCAACCCCACCCAGCATCTGACGCACCGTCTCGTGGTTCAGGTCAACATGGAAGTCAGCCGACACCTTCCTCCCCTCACGCACATCCAGCAGGGCCAAAGTCACAAAGAAGGGCTCAATCTGATGGAAATACGTTACACGTGAGGAGCATCGTCAGGCCCAACTTAACCCAGGGCTTTATCAAGATTTTCCAGCAGAGAGCTTTGACATGCTTGCTATGTTGTTCTACAATATGTCGGCAGGTTGATTAGGATTCAAACCTTCTCTTATTCCTACTCTCGTACGCGTTTAGCGTCAGTATTGCACCAAGCAAATCATTCAAAAGATGAACACTATTCACTTTCCAGTGACCACTGCACTCAATAGCTGATGTAGGATCAGCCACTGCAGCACAGTAAACAACAGAGTGATACGTGTAGTGACCATTGAGCACCATCAGTTATGTAATGCATGTTAATAAATGGTTGTTTCTGAACCCTAACCACACCCAATGAGACGTGTATGTGTGGTTTTAAAGGTACATGACGTTGCATGCACAAAGTATACACACAGTGGGTCAATTTCCGCAACAACTAAGTGCGTGTGAAGTGCGAGCCTAAACTTTTCCGCTGTTTTGGTCCCGTAGCGACCATTTTGTTGCAGCGTGAAGCACAGATACCCTGCGTGACTGTGGGATAGCAAAGTCTGGCATCGAGCTCATCTCAATACTCAACGCAACCCCTACGGCGTTGTTCGTTGCAACGTCATCATGGTAAGTCAACCTTTAAGCTTTGGAGAACTGTGTGTGTGTGTGTGCGAGCGAGTGTGTTTGTACTTGTTGTTTTAAGGGGGTCTTACGTTGGTGACCGGACCAGTCTCGGTCTCATTGATGCAGCCCTGCAGCGTCAGGTTGAGGGATCGACAGGCGATCATCAGTCTCCTCCCCAGCTTCTCCTCGAATGGACGGACTGGGTGGCATTCCCCCCTAGGGTATTCGCCCCGCGGACTCCTCAACACCTGGCACACAACCAGACAGCATCAGAGGAGGGGCACACAATTGGACTATCAGTGGGCAGTGGGGGGGAAGTTGAATGTGGTGTGTAAGCACTGGTCTGGACCATAAGCCTGCAGACACAGAGGCCCTCCTGGGACAGAGATGCCTACCCCTTACCTAACAGTACTTAATTAACAGGTGAACTGTGCAGTAGCACCAACTGTTCTGCACAAGATGTGTTACCCCTGTAAGTTTCCTGTAGGGGTTATATCAGTGTATTAACCCCTACAGGGGACTTACAGGGGTATCATGGTGTGTTAACCCCTACAGGGGACTTACAGGGGTATCAGGGTGTGTTAACCCCTACAGGGGACTTACAGGGGTATCAGGGTGTGTTAACCCCTACAGGGGACTTACAGGGGTATCAGGGTGTGTTAACCCCTACAGGGGACTTACAGGGGTATCAGGGTGTGTTACCCCTGTAAGTCCCCTGTAGGGGTTAACACACCCTGATACCCCTGTAAGTCCCCTGTAGGGGTTAACACACCCTGATACCCCTGTAAGTCCCCTGTAGGGGTTATCAGGGTGTGTTAACCCCTACAGGGGACTTACAGGGGTATCAGGGTGTATTAACCCCTACAGGGGACTTACAGGGGTATCAGTGTATTAACCACTACAGGGGACTTACAGGGGTATCAGTGTATTAACCACTACAGGGGACTTACAGGTGTATCAGTGTATTAACCCCTACAGGGGACTTACAGGTGTATCAGTGTATTAACCCCTACAGGGGACGTACAGGGGTATCAGTGTATTAACCACTACAGGGGACTTACAGGGGTATCAGTGTATTAACCACTACAGGGGACTTACAGGTGTATCAGTGTATGAACCCCTACAGGGGACGTACAGGGGTATCAGGGTGTATCAAACCCTACAGGGGACTTACAGGGGTATCAGGGTGTATTAACCCCTACAGGGGACTTTACAGGGGTATCAGTGTATTAACCCCGACAGGGGAGTTACAGGGGCGTCAGTGTATTAACCCCTACAGGGGACTTACAGGGGTATCAGGGTGTGTTAACCCCTACAGGGGACTTACAGGGGTATCAGGGTGTGTTAACCCCTACAGGGGACTTACAGGTGTATCAGTGTATTAACCACTACAGGGGACTTACAGGGGTATCAGTGTATTAACCCCGACAGGGGAGTTACAGGGGTATCAGTGTATTAACCCCTACAGGGGACTTACAGGTGTATCAGTGTATTAACCCCTACAGGGGACTTACAGAGGTATCAGTGTATTAACCCCTACAGGGGAATTACAGGGGTATCAGGGTGTGTTAACCCCTACAGGGGAATTACAGGGGTATCAGGGTGTGTTAACCCCTACAGGGGACTTACAGGGGTATCAGTGTATTAACCCCTACAGGGGACTTACAGGGGTATCAGTGTATTAACCTCTACAGGGGACTTACAGGGGTATCAGTGTATTAACCCCTACAGGGGACTTACAGGGGTATCAGTGTATTAACCCCTACAGGGGACTTACAGGGGTATCAGTGTATTAACCCCTGCAGGGGAGTTACAGGGGTATCAGTATATTAACCACTACAGGGGACTTACAGGGGTATCAGTGTAATAACCACGACAGGGGAGTTACAGGGGTATCAGTGTATTAACCCCTACAGGGGACTAACAGGGGTATCAGTATATTAACCACTACAGGGGACTTACAGGGGTATCAGTGTGTGTTAACCCCTACAGGGGACTTACAGGGGTATCAGTGTATTAACCCCTACAGGGGACTTACAGGGGTATCAGTGTATTAACCACTACAGGGGACTTACAGGTGTATCAGTGTATTAACCCCTACAGGGGACTTACAGGTGTATCAGTGTATTAACCACTACAGGGGAGTTACAGGGGTATCAGTGTATTAACCCCGACAGGGGAGTTACAGGGGTATCAGTGTATTAACCCCTACAGGGGACTTACAGGTGTATCAGTGTAGTAACCCCTACAGGGGACGTACAGGGGTATCAGGGTGTATTAACCCCTACAGGGGACTTACAGGGGTAGCAGTGTATTAACCCCTGCAGGGGAGTTACAGGGGTATCAGTATATTAACCACTACAGGGGACTTACAGGGGTATCAGTGTATTAACCCCAACAGGGGAGTTACAGGGGTATCAGTGTATTAACCCCTACAGGGGACTTACAGGGGTATCAGTGTATTAACCCCTGCAGGGGAGTTACAGGGGTATCAGTATATTAACCACTACAGGGGACTTACAGGGGTATCAGTGTAATAACCACGACAGGGGAGTTACAGGGGTATCAGTGTATTAACCCCTACAGGGGACTTACAGGGGTATCAGTGTGTGTTAACCCCTACAGGGGACTTACAGGGGTATCAGTGTATTAACCCCTACAGGGGACTTACAGGGGTATCAGTGTATTAACCCCTACAGGGGACTTACAGGGGTATCAGTGTATTAACCCCTACAGGGGACTTACAGGGGTATCAGTGTATTAACCCCTACAGGGGACTTACAGGGGTATCAGTGTATTAACCCCTACAGGGGACTTACAGGGGTATCAGTGTATTAACCCCTACAGGGGACTTACAGGGGTATCAGTGTATTAACCCCTACAGGGGACTTACAGGGGTATCAGTGTATTAACCTCTACAGGGGACTTACAGGGGTATCAGAGTATTAACCCCTACAGGGGACTTACAGGGGTATCAGTGTATTAACCCCTACAGGGGACTTACATGGGTATCAGTGTATTGAACGTCTACAGTGGAAATACAGGGGTATCAGTGTATTAACCCCTGTAGGGGACTTACAGGGGTATCAGTGTATTAACCCCTACAGGGGACTTACAGGGGTATCAGGGTGTATTAACCCCTACAGGGGACTTACAGGGGTAGCAGTGTATTAACCCCTGCAGGGGAGTTACAGGGGTATCAGTATATTAACCACTACAGGGGACTTACAGGGGTATCAGTGTATTAACCCCGACAGGGGAGTTACAGGGGTATCAGTGTATTAACCCCTACAGGGGACTTACAGGGGTATCAGTGTATTAACCCCTGCAGGGGAGTTACAGGGGTATCAGTATATTAACCACTACAGGGGACTTACAGGGGTATCAGTGTAATAACCACGACAGGGGAGTTACAGGGGTATCAGTGTATTAACCCCTACAGGGGACTTACAGGGGTATCAGTGTATTAACCCCTACAGGGGACTTACAGGGGTATCAGTGTATTAACCCCTACAGGGGACTTACAGGGGTATCAGTGTATTAACCCCTACAGGGGACTTACAGGGGTATCAGTGTATTAACCCCTACAGGGGACTTACAGGGGTATCAGTATATTAACCACTACAGGGGACTTACAGGGGTATCAGTGTATTAACCCCGACAGGGGAGTTACAGGGGTATCAGTGTATTAACCCCTACAGGGGACTTACAGGGGTATCAGTGTATTAACCCCTGCAGGGGAGTTACAGGGGTATCAGTATATTAACCACTACAGGGGACTTACAGGGGTATCAGTGTAATAACCACGACAGGGGAGTTACAGGGGTATCAGTGTATTAACCCCTACAGGGGACTTACAGGGGTATCAGTGTATTAACCCCTACAGGGGACTTACAGGGGTATCAGTGTATTAACCCCTACAGGGGACTTACAGGGGTATCAGTGTATTAACCCCTACAGGGGACTTACAGGGGTATCAGTGTATTAACCCCTACAGGGGACTTACAGGGGTATCAGTGTATTAACCCCTACAGGGGACTTACAGGGGTATCAGTGTATTAACCCCTACAGGGGACTTACAGGGGTATCAGTGTATTAACCTCTACAGGGGACTTACAGGGGTATCAGAGTATTAACCCCTACAGGGGACTTACAGGGGTATCAGTGTATTAACCCCTACAGGGGACTTACATGGGTATCAGTGTATTGAACGTCTACAGGGGAAATACAGGGGTATCAGTGTATTAACCCCTGTAGGGGACTTACAGGGGTATCAGTGTATTAACCCCTACAGGGGACTTACAGGGGTATCAGTGTATTAACCCCTACAGGGGACTTACAGGGGTATCAGTGTATTAACCCCTACAGGGGACTTACAGGGGTATCAGTGTATTAACCCCTACAGGGGACTTACAGGGGAATCAGTGTATTAACCCCTACAGGGGACTTACAGGGGTATCAGTGTATTAACCCCTACAGGGGACTTACAGGGGTATCAGGGTGTGTTAACCCCTACAGGGGACTTACAGGGGTATCAGTGTATTAACCACAACAGGGGACTTACAGGGGTATCAGTGTATTAACCACTACAGGGGACTTACAGGTGTATCAGTGTATTAACCCCTACAGGGGACTTACAGGTGTATCAGTGTATTAACCACTACAGGAGACTTACAGGGGTATCAGGGTGTATTAACCCCTACAGGGGAATTACAGGGGTATCAGGGTGTGTTAACCCCTACAGGGGAATTACAGGGGTATCAGGGTGTGTTAACCCCTACGGGGGACTTACAGGGGTATCAGTGTATTAACCCCTACGGGGGACTTACAGGGGTATCAGTGTATTAACCTCTACAGGGGACTTACAGGGGTATCAGTGTATTAACCCCTACAGGGGACTAACAGGGGTATCAGGGTGTGTTAACCCCTACAGGGGACTTACAGGGGTATCAGTGTGTGTTAACCCCTACAGGGGACTTACAGGGGTATCAGTGTATTAACCCCTACAGGGGACTTACAGGGGTATCAGTGTATTAACCCCTACAGGGGACTTACAGGGGTATCAGTGTATTAACCCCTACAGGGGACTTACAGGGGTATCAGTGTATTAACCCCTACAGGGGACTTACAGGGGTATCAGTGTATTAACCCCTACAGGGGACTTACAGGGGTATCAGTGTATTAACCCCTACAGGGGACTTACAGGGGTATCAGTGTATTAACCTCTACAGGGGACTTACAGGGGTATCAGAGTATTAACCCCTACAGGGGACTTACAGGGGTATCAGTGTATTAACCCCTACAGGGGACTTACATGGGTATCAGTGTATTGAACGTCTACAGGGGAAATACAGGGGTATCAGTGTATTAACCCCTACAGGGGACTTACATGGGGTATCAGTGTATTAACCCCTACAGGGGACTTACAGGGGTATCAGTGTATTGAACGTCTACAGGGGAATTACAGGGGTATCAGTGTATTAACCCCTACAGGGGGACTTACAGGGGTATCAGTGTATTAACCCCTACAGGGGACTTACAGGGGTATCAGTGTATTAACCCCTACAGGGGACTTACAGGGGTATCAGTGTATTAACCTCTACAGGGGACTTACAGGGGTATCAGAGTATTAACCCCTACAGGGGACTTACAGGGGTATCAGTGTATTAACCCCTACAGGGGACTTACATGGGTATCAGTGTATTGAACGTCTACAGGGGAAATACAGGGTATCAGTGTATTAACCCCTGTAGGGGACTTACAGGGGTATCAGTGTATTAACCCCTACAGGGGACTTACAGGGGTATCAGTGTATTAACCCCTACAGGGGACTTACAGGGGTATCAGTGTATTAACCCCTACAGGGGACTTACAGGGGTATCAGTGTATTAACCCCTACAGGGGACTTACAGGGGAATCAGTGTATTAACCCCTACAGGGGACTTACAGGGGTATCAGTGTATTAACCCCTACAGGGGACTTACAGGGGTATCAGGGTGTGTTAACCCCTACAGGGGACTTACAGGGGTATCAGTGTATTAACCACAACAGGGGACTTACAGGGGTATCAGTGTATTAACCACTACAGGGGACTTACAGGTGTATCAGTGTATTAACCCCTACAGGGGACTTACAGGTGTATCAGTGTATTAACCACTACAGGAGACTTACAGGGGTATCAGGGTGTATTAACCCCTACAGGGGACTTACAGAGGTATCAGTGTATTAACCCCTACAGGGGAATTACAGGGGTATCAGGGTGTGTTAACCCCTACAGGGGAATTACAGGGGTATCAGGGTGTGTTAACCCCTACGGGGGACTTACAGGGGTATCAGTGTATTAACCCCTACGGGGGACTTACAGGGGTATCAGTGTATTAACCTCTACAGGGGACTTACAGGGGTATCAGTGTATTAACCCCTACAGGGGACTAACAGGGGTATCAGGGTGTGTTAACCCCTACAGGGGACTTACAGGGGTATCAGTGTGTGTTAACCCCTACAGGGGACTTACAGGGGTATCAGTGTATTAACCCCTACAGGGGACTTACAGGGGTATCAGTGTATTAACCCCTACAGGGGACTTACAGGGGTATCAGTGTATTAACCCCTACAGGGGACTTACAGGGGTATCAGTGTATTAACCCCTACAGGGGACTTACAGGGGTATCAGTGTATTAACCCCTACAGGGGACTTACAGGGGTATCAGTGTATTAACCTCTACAGGGGACTTACAGGGGTATCAGAGTATTAACCCCTACAGGGGACTTACAGGGGTATCAGTGTATTAACCCCTACAGGGGACTTACATGGGTATCAGTGTATTGAACGTCTACAGGGGAAATACAGGGGTATCAGTGTATTAACCCCTACAGGGGACTTACATGGGGTATCAGTGTATTAACCCCTACAGGGGACTTACAGGGGTATCAGTGTATTGAACGTCTACAGGGGAATTACAGGGGTATCAGTGTATTAACCCCTACAGGGGAATTACAGGGGTATCAGGGTGTGTTGCATGGGAGTCAGTGTATTAACCCCTAAAGAGTACCTACCGGGGTGTCAGGGTCCAGGGAGAACAGGTTGAGCCTCTCTTCTCTTCTGGCTGATCGGACCAACTCCTCAGTTTCAGAGATATACTAAGAGAGAGAAAGAGAGAAGATATTCCCACAAATAAAATACAGAATACGTATTAAATGAGCATAATACAAGTAAAAGCACTGATAATTTTTTATGGGTAATTGTAGAGCAAATTACATCTCCACACACCCACCTTAGCCAGCTCGGGGTTGATGCCGCTCTCTGTCGTCTCTTCATTCTCAGGTAAACACACGTCGCTTAGAGACAGATCACACACGTCTGTTGGGGAAAGAGACAGACAGTTACAGTCAATATCTCCGGTGAAATTCACGTCTACCATTCCTGTTTTTAGTATTGGCTCATTTCCTCTGGTCTTCAATGACGGCTATAGTATGAGAGGGAGACGGCAAGGCTGGTTGTCATGGAAGCAGTCATACCTGAGTGTGTTCTGAGTGGGGGAGAGGTGGGGAGGAGAGGGGGAGTAGGGGAGCTCTCTCTCTCACTGGCCTTTTCCTGGCCTCTAATGGAGCTTACTGTATGTCTTTATCCTTTCACTACCATCCCTCCATTCAGCCAGTGTAGGTCAACCTTTTATGTGGTACTGTAAAAGAGGCCCCACACAAAGAGAGGGATGGAAATAGACAGCTGTATTCTATCACAGAGAACATGAGAGAGGGGTGGGAGAGAACGGGAGGGAGAGAGGGAGGGGGGAATAGAGAAAGAGAGAGAGAGAGAGAGAGAGAAAGACAGAGAGAAAGACAGAGAGAAAGAAAGAAAGAGAAAGTGAGAGGGTGTGAGAGAGGGGGGGGGGGTGAAAGAGGGGGGAATAGAGAGAGAGAAAGAGAATGAGAGAGAGAAAGAGAGAGAGAGCAGAACTAGTGCAGAGGCCTGAATGTGTATTAGTGCTCTGGGGTCTACTGATCTGGTCTGCTGATGCTGCTCCTCTCCTCTCATTGCATGGTTAACCAGAACAAATACGACCTGCGAAGATCGATCGGGATGGCGAAAGACAAGTATAGGGACAAAGTGGAAGAGCAACTCAGCGGGTCGGATACAAGGCATATGTGGCAGGGGTTTCTAACGACCACGGATTACAAAAACAAAGCCAGTCACGTCACGGATACCAACGCCGCCCTACTGGATGAGATACCTTTATCTCACGTTTCGCGAGGAGAGCTCCTGAGGACAACGAGGACTACGTGCTTACGATCTCCAAGAAGGACGTGTTTAAGTCATTCAAACATGTTAACCCTCACAGGGCTGGAGGCAGATGGCATCCCTAGCCGCGCCCTCAGAGAATGTGCAGACCAGCTAGCTGTTGTGTTTTCGGACATTTTCAATCTCTCTCTAGCTCAGGGCGATATCCCCACCTGATTCAAGATGTCAACTATCATCCCTGTGCCCAAGAAAGGGAAAGTAACGAAACTTCTAGAGGCTAGAAAAAGACTAGATCACCTCCTCCCTTCCCGACACACTCCACCTTCTCCACAATTCGCCTACCGCCCCAAAAAGATCCACGGACAACACAATCGCCATTGCACTGCCCTCACCCATCTGGACAAGAGGATGTGAGGATGCTGTTGATTGACTACAACTCGGCCTTCAATACCATAGTGCCCTCTAAGGTCACCACAAAGCTCACAGCCCTGGGACTGAACTCCTCCCTATGCAAATGGATTGGAACCGGTTCAGGGGAACAGAACCGAAAACCGGAAAAGAACAACCTTTTTTCAAGGAACAGAATCGTTATTTTAAAAGCACGGAAACCAGTTAATAACTTTATTTTACGTTCCAGGTATTTTTTTTCCTAGTCCTCCAAAAAAACTAAAGCGCATATGCAAAACCCTCTGAAAATCTGTGTGTGTGTGCGTGTTTAGGCTGCCAGCCCCCCCCCCCCCCCCCCCCAAAAAAAAAACAACGGCTACTGTACTGATGTTGGAAGCGAGAGAGGATAGAGAGGTGTTTATTAGCTGGACAAGAATGGATTAACTTTTTCAATGCTAGTTAAGGATACTATTGGCCTAGTTATCCAAATCAAATTGTATTTGTCATGTGCCAAATACAACAGGTGTAGTCCTTACAGTTAAATGCTTACTTACAAGCCGTTAATGACCAACAATGCCCCGGTGATGTACTGGGCCGTACAGTTATCATGTTTATCGTTGGAAGTATTAACTACAAAAAGGTCAAATGGGATTTTAATTCTGGTGCCGCTCTACACACACACAAGCTTGTTAGCTTGATAGCTCACAAGGTTGTTAGCTAGCTCAAGTTTGTTAGCTAGCTCAAGGTTGTTAGCTAGCAAGCTCAAATGACATTCGAAGTTCCTTCATAGAAGCCACTCCTCCTAGGTATAATTCTGTGGACTTAATTCAGGTAATGAATGTCATAACAAGATGCCTAGGGCTTGAAGCCTGCTCCTCAACCGTCTCTCGCTCTCTCCCACCCGTAAAATTTCAGTTACATCTTGCGCCATAGGCTACACTTGTCTGTCCGTCACCACGTGTAAACAACAAGCTTGCCTGCTCTATCCGTACTGATTGGCGAAGTAATTTCATGAGCTAAATGTAAAAAAAACAGTAGATTTCACAATAAAAGGAACAGAAAGAAACGATATAAACCGTAACCGGTAACCGTAACCGTAACTGATCTTCAACACAGGGGACAAACAAGGCTGCGTACTCAGTCCCCTCCTTTACTCCCTGTATAACCACGAATGCGTAGCCTCACACAGTTCCAACGCCGCCATCATCGCTGATGACACGAATGTAGTAACCCAGATAACCAACAATGACGAGGGGGCCTACAGAGAGGTGGTAGGCACTCTGACGGTGTGGTGCCAGGTGAACAAACTCTTCCTCAACGTCAGCAAAACAAAGGAGCTGATTGTGGACTTCAGGAGGAACCAGGCTGGCCAACAGCTTCTACCCCCAGACCATCAGGCTGCTGAATAGCCACCACTACTCCTACTCCTGGATAATAACTCACTAAGCATGAGTTATTCATTTCTGGATCAGCCCTGGGAGCTTCACCAGCCAGTGCAGTTGATGAAACTGTACACCACACCACCTCCAGGTGATATTATATGGCAGTTGATGGCTAATTAGGCTCAGGTCAGTTCGTACACGCACTTGATTTAGCACCATGTTAGCACAGCAACACAGAACCATGATGACTATGGCTCTTACATCATTCGTAGTCTTTTTCACAACCGCAATTCTCCACGGTCCAGGGCGGTGTGTGAAATTTGTTTGGTTATATTCCACACTGAGGCTTTTTTACTACGTTTAATCTCTAAAAACCAAGGTGGAGTGTTTTGCCTTGTGTCCAGTCTAATTTCCTGGTGGAACACTAACAATAAGGATCAAGTCATCGCACATTAAGTCTCCCATTAGCCATGGCAGAATATCCTACAACCATTATGAATACCAGACTCCGATTACAGCAAATGTGCTCTGCCACTTCGTTAAGTATGATGTTATTTCATTGTTATGGTTCTGTAATCAACCCTAGGGTAGAAGAGCTTAGAATAGCGATTCAAATGTGCCCACCAGAACCCTAGCCTGGTTCCAGATCTGTTTGTGCTGTCTTGCCAACTCCTATGGTTGTTGTCATGCCGAATACATAAGATGTTGGCTAGACAGCACACACAGATCTGGAACCAGGCTAGGGTTCTGGTGGGCACATTTGAATCGCTATTCTAAGCTCTTCTACTCTTTCTTCTCCCGCTCTGGGGCTATGAGGCTTAGGTGTCAGGATCTAAGTTAAGACTCAGCATTTGCTGCTCCCATAAGTTATTTATAAGGAAACTCAGTGATACTACATTAAAAATTCCTTTTGGGAGAACATCTTCATTAAGATATTGTTATTTTCAAGTCTTGCTTTTGGGCCACATTCACATGCCTGTGTCTCTTCTGATCATCAGGTTCGTGTTCAGTAGGCACACAAAAGAAAAAAAAGATTCAAAATGCAGTGAGGTACTATCTGGGCTTGTCCAACAAGACACTGTGTCCTAATGTACAGGAACCATTTCCGGAGTAGGTGTATGTTGAAGTTGCCTCTAGACACTGATCTTGGGTGAGTTTAGCCTTTTCCCCACTAATGGTTAGGATTGGGGGAGGGGAAGCTGATCCTGAATCTGTACAAAAGGTCCAGAGTGCTCACCCTGCCGTGTGTCGGTAAGGTCTACACTCTTGCGGTCCAGCTGCGTCAGCGGGGCGGGCCCGTCGTGAGGGCTGATCTGGAGGATCCGGGTCAAGGTACTGATCCACTCCTCCATGTCCTGCTCGCTCTCTGCCGCCAGCACAAAGTACGTCACCTCGTTCATCTTCAGCTCAAAGGCGTGTTTCCTCAGACGGTTGTTCTAGAGGGGGTGTTTTCGTTAGTGTTAGTTTGCACAGAACTCTGAGACGAGTCAGTAAATTTGTGAATTTTGTGCATTTGAGTAGTGCAGTAGTGAACTGTTTGCGTCTGTGAAATCTCCTATCGTATCGTACCATATCGTATCTTGGCAAAGGAGAAATGCTCACTAACAGGGATGTAAATACATTTGTGCACAGAATTTGAGAGAAATAAACTTTTTGTGCTGGGATTTTTTATTTCAGCTCATGAAACCAACTCTTTATATGTTGTGTTTATATTTTTGCTCAGTGTATTTCCTCTCAAGAGTCTTAGCCAGGGAAAGTTTCAACACATCTGAGCTCCTCAATCGGATAGTCTATAGGGAACTGGTTTTGATGTGTGCCAGTGGCATTTTACTGCTGTACATCAGCAAGTGTGTTTATCTATATGTGTGGTGTGTGTATGTGTGTGTGAGAGTGTGCGTGTGTATTTGTGCATGCGCACGTGTGTGTGTGTGTGTATGCCCGAAAGCACGTGTGTCTATGCGCAGGCATGCTTGAGTGTAAAACAAATTTCACAGTACATTGGTACTCCATCATCCTTTACTCACCTGAACCACACCGGTACACGAGTCCAGGAAGATGCAGCCCTTGGGCTCTTTGGAGATCTTCTCATCTTTGTAAAAGTTCATGATGTAAGAGTTATCAGTCAGCTGCGTCAGCTGGAAGTACCTCCTCTTGAACGACTACAGGGACATCAAAATAAAAATACAACTCCATCAAAATTAAAATGCAGGCAATAAAGACATAATCACCCTAACCCAGACAATTAACACCCTCCTTTCATCACTGAACGTGTCACTACACTACGTGATGGCACCGTATTCCCTATAAATTGCACTACTTTTGACCAGGGCCCTATGGGTAGGGCTCTGTATAAAGGTAAGTACTAGTGCAATATATAGGGGGAAAAGTAGTGCAAAAGCAGTGCACTACATAGGGAAAAGGATGTAATTTGGGACGCGGCCCTGACTATGTGACCTGTGTGACAGCAAATTGGTAGCGGCCTGGGCCAGTGGTGCTCTACATTAACACAAGGTCTCCTTAGAAGAGACAGGCCGGTTTGACTAAGAGTCTGCATTGTTAGAAGACAGGATGGGAGGGAAAGGCTGGGAGGGAGACCAGAAAAAGAGTGAGATGTTAGAGAGAAGACAGAGAGTCAAGAAATGTGTGTGTGTGAGAGAGAGAAGTAAGGAATGTAGTAGGAAACAGTACTACGACGCAAGGTAAAAAAAATATTGTGGAGAGAGGGTAAGAAACGTAAAAAAGATAGGAATACAGACATCAGAAAGAGAGTGAGTGAAAGAGAGAGAGGTAGAGAGAGGAAAACAGGAATTAAAGATAGGGACAAGAGAGGGACAGACCCAAAGAATTTGAAAAAAAATCAAATTAAAAAAATACCACAGTGTGACATCACAGCAGCAAGTTGTGTGACCTGTTGCTACAAGAAAAGGGCAACCAGTGAAGAACAAACACCACTGTAAATACATATTTATGTTTATTCATTTTCCCTTTTGCACTTTAACTTTTTGCACACCGTTATAACACTGTACATAGCCATAATATGACATTTGAAATGTCTCTATTCCTCTGAAACATTTGTTAGTGTAATGTTTACTGTTCATTTTTTATTGTTTATTTCACATTTGTTCATTATCTATTTCACTTGCTTTGGCAATGTAAACATATGTTTCCTTTGCCTATAAAGCCCTTGGAATTGGAGAGAGAGAGAAAGAGCAGGGGATTGTGGGGGAGTCTGTGGCACACTTCCTCACCCGAACAGTGATGCTGTTGTTGACAGTGCTATTGAAGTTCCCTTTATAGAGCCACCCCGATCGGAACACACCAATCCCTCCTCCGCCTCCCCCTCCTTTAGAAGAGGACAAAGACGTTGTGTCCTGCAAAAACCAAAACGGACATCTTTAAATCAGGCTCGATGGGTACGTCCCAAATGGCAACCTATTCCCTCTAAAATGCACTACATTTAGGGAATATAACTTTACAGGGCTATGGTCAGAAGTAGTGCCATTTGGAACCTACCCATGTCTCAATAACCAAGGTCTAAATATGTCTGCCATTGAGATACAATATGATACTTTGTTCTGTTTCATTCTATGATGCCTAATTTGTCATGAACATACACCTGCTGTAACAAAGCCGAGACCTGGAGGAGCCTTAGAGGATATCGTTTTTGGAGAGTCATTGATTGTTTCTCAGATGAACTCAATTGAATTAAGCTTGTACTCAATGGCCCCTCAACCAAAAACAACAGAGTAGAAATATGTGAGCAGACGTGCATTATGACAGTTTAACAGTAGGGCTAATCAATGGCCTCTGACTAGTCATCATACTCATGCTACGCCCCAAAGGGCACCCTATTCCCTATACAGTGCACTACTACTGGCCAGAGCCATATGGGCCCTGGTCAAAAGTAGTGCACTTTAAAGGGAATAGAATCCATGAAACAGGCCTGACCTCATCCTTGTCCACGTCCTCATGGTCAATCTCAAAGGAGTGGGAGGGCAACTTCTCCGCCTTGTACAGCTTCCTGTGAGGGAAAGAGAGATTTGATATGTTTCTTTATGTTTGCTTTGGCAATGTATACTTTCTGCATGTATACTATGTATACTTTTAACACTTTCTGTTATGTCTTGTGGGCTTCATAACCACATCTTTATAACAATTCAATAATGACGAAACGGGAGACGGGGAACAGTTCCAGTGGTATAAAGTAAGTAAAGTAAAAACACAAGTCATTTTTTGGGTGTCTCTTTATTTTACTATTTATATTTGACTACTTTTACTCCACTACATTCCTAAAGAAAGGATGTACTTTTTACTCCCATACATATTCCTTGACACCCAAAAGTACTAGCTACATTTCGATTGCTCAGGCAGGACAGTAATATCATTCAATTCACGCACCTATCAATATAACACGTTGACATCCCCACTGCTTCTGATCTGGCGGATTCACGAAACACAAATACTCTTTGTAAATTCTGTCTGAGTGTTGAAGTGTGCCCCTGGCTGTCCGCAGACGCAAGATTATAAGGAATTTGATGTATTTACTTTTACTTTTTCCACCACAGTACTTAAGTACATTTAAAACCAAATACTTCTATTCAAGTAGTATTTTACTCAGTGACTTTCACTTTTAATTAAGTCATTTTCTATTGAAGTATCTTTACTTTTACTATAGTATGACAATTAAGTACTTTTTCCACCGCTGATCAGTTCAACCATTTATCTGAACGTGCTCATCTACAACATTCAACACCCATGGTGCTTTGCGCATACAACTAAGGTAAGTACGGCAGTACGGAAGGTACAACCTTTATAAACAACATCTCCTTCCCTCTTACACGAATTGTCCCCATTATGAACAGTCCTCTGCAGTCTGGACCCACTCCAATTTGTATACCGCCCCAACAGATCCACAGATGATGCAGTCTCTAATGCACTCCACACTGCCCTTTCCCACCTGGACAAAAATAACACCTATGTGAGAATGCTATTCATTGACTACAGCTCAGCGTTCAACACCATAGTGCCCTCAAAGCTCAACAATAAGCTAAGGACCCTGGAACTAAACACCTCCCTCTGCAACTGGATCCTGGACTTCCTGACAGGCCGCCCCCAGGTGGTAAGGGTAGGTAACAACACATCCGCCACACTGATCCTCAACACAGGGGGCCATCAGGGGTGAGTGCTCAGCACCCTCCTGTACTCCCTGTTCACTCATGACTGCACGGCCAGGCACGACTCCAATACCATCATTAAATTTGCCGATGACACTGGTAGGCCTGATCACCGACAACAACGAGACAGCCTATAGGGAGGAGGTCAGAGACCTGGCCGTGTGGTGCCAGGACAACAACCTCTCCCTCAACGTGATCAAGACAAAGGAGATGATTGTGGACTACAGGAAAAAGAGGACCGAGCACGCCCCCATTCTCAACAACGGGGCTGCAATGGAGCAGGTTGAGAGCTTCGAGTTCCTTGGTGTCCACATCGCCAACAAACTAACATGGTCCAAGCACAACATGACAGTAGTGATGCGGGCACTACAAAACCTAATCCTCCTCAGGAGACTGAAAAGATTTGTCATGGGTCCTCAGATCCTCAAAAGGTTCTACAGCTGTACCATTGAGAGCATCACTGCCCGGTATGGCAACTGCTCAGCCTCCGACCGCAAGGCACTACAGAGGGTAGTGCGAATGGCCCAGTACATCACTGGGGCCAAGCTTCCTGTCATCCAGGTCCTCTATACCAGGCGGTGTCAGAGAAAGGCCCAAAAAATTGTCAAAGACTCCAGCCACTTTACCCCCCAAAATATATGGGGGATTGGAAATGATGCAGACAATTACATTGATGGAAGCAACAATCTTTCCGCAATATTAAGCTGATCCACCCCTTTAAAAAACAAACAACAAAAAACACGGTGTGACCCTGATTTAGCCCACTGCAGGAAAAGGTTCAAATCGCCACATATCCTGATTCCACCATCATTCTTAAGGACTGGTACAATGGATGTCGTCCATTCACTCACGCTCTAGTACTTTTTTCCCAACAATTCCAGACATTTTTCTTTTCTCAATAGGCTCCTATTTGTCACTCACTTCAATATTGTCCTCAACCACAGAACTATTTTCCTCAGTCGCGTAATCTTCATTCACTATTCACTAGTTTTTAATTCCAAAGTTCGACTTCATAGTTTAATAAATGTCCTTTCCTTTACTCACTGTATATTCCTTCCTATTAATCACAATGTTTTCCGCTCCGATGTCCGTCTCAAATCCTTTTCTGCTGTCCATGACGATAGGGTTGGGCCAGATTTTCATATCGTCATTACCGTCCTTCTCTCATCCCGGGATTTACGGTATTACCGGCTTAATACACAAGGGGACCCCAAAAAAATTGCCCATTGAGTGTTTACCAGGACGCTAATAAAATTAGCACAACTAATAGCAAGTTTGCTAACGTGCGCAAATAAAATAAACAAATTGCCAAGACCGGCAATCCAGCTCATAAAGTTATACATATATACATATACCCGGGGCAGCAGGGTAGCCTTGTGGTTAGAGTGTTGGACTAGTAACCGGAAGGTTGCAAGTTCAAATCCCCGAGCTGACAATCTGTCGTTCTGCCCCTGAACAGGCAGTTAACCCACTGTTCCTAGGCCGTCATTGAAAATAAGAATTTGTTCTTAACTGACTTGCCTAGTTAAATAAAGAAAAAATAAAAATAAAATATATAGGTAGGATCTACAGAATGTGAGTTTGGACATTTACAAGCGAATGTGAATGAGAGACATTATGCAAATGAACAATGTTTTGATGCATGCTTGTCTGAAGGAAGAACAGCGCTGGCTCTGGAGCAGCATGTGTACAGTTGTGTCTGTGTGGAGTCTGGAGTCGCTGTGGCAATGGGCCTGCCTGCTCTGCTCGGTGAAGATGAAGATGAGGGAGGAGGAGATGGGCCAAGAATGAAGAGGAGAAAAAACGCAAGGAAATCAAGATAGCACTGGCAGCTGTACAGATAACTCATCCAAAGGGGTTTATCTTTTCAAACAAAGCAGAAAGCTAACACAATATGATGCCCTGTCACCTTATTAATTCAGCTACTTACTTAGATAACTCAACCCTTATGTTTAACTTGCTAGTTAACGCAGAAGTCTGCGTCTTTCACACAGGACAATTAAAAACAAACACGTAACAAATCTCTTTCTGCGTTTTGTAAATGCAGATTTAAATGGCTTCTTATTGCATTTTGTGATAGGCATCAGACTAATTTGTGACTTGTTTCAAGAAACTAGGCGAATGTCGCACGTCACTACATCACAGGAGAGGCATTTG
Source organism: Oncorhynchus kisutch (assembly GCF_002021735.2). Lineage (NCBI taxonomy): Eukaryota > Metazoa > Chordata > Actinopteri > Salmoniformes > Salmonidae > Oncorhynchus > Oncorhynchus kisutch. The sequence goes on along the minus strand of NC_034191.2, from coordinate 46,008,008 downwards.
AACGTAAAACATGTATTTTTATCAAATGAGCTTTTTTGCAGAAATACCTTCTGGAACATGTGAACTTTCATGTGCCTTAATAAGAAATGTGTATTCCATCCGCAAATACAAATAAAATTGTTAAATTACGAGCTTAGTTGGTTTAGCCACGGAAAAAGCCAAGAACCTTCCCGCTAGCCTTGATTGGCTGAGATAATGGATGGGCTGGACATGCCGGGAGATGAGCTGCTCAGCATGTGTTGATAGTCCTTTCTACCACACCATTTTTGAAAGATATAAAATTAACCATCAAGAACCACAAAAGTTTTGCTACTTTTCTCAATAAAATTGAAGCCCTGAATTTAGCAGGCGCTATAGACAGATCTGTTGGAAAAAGTGATAGGCTATTTTCTGCACACGCCATACCGTCAGTGTGAACCAGAGTGACTTGACACCATGCTGGCCAAACAAGATGTAGATACAAACAAAACAAAGTTAAATGGTTTCAGTCCGCTGTGAAGCGTTCGTCCACGTACACGGGTAAAAGTCTAGCTACATTTTCAGATATGATATGTTTCTAATTTTGTCAGAAAGTTGTTTTTTATTGCAAGTTCAAGCATAATGTTCACTAGATCTGAACCTAGTTAGCATTAGCTACCTGCAGATTTATACTACAGCTATGACAATGTTTGTATTGGTAGTAGTAGGAGTTGGGATTATGTCGGTTCATTGTTTAGCTAGCTAGCTACATGTCTAAACAAAAGACTCCACTTCGCTAGATGATTACATGACCCATCAAGTTAGCCAGGTGTGTCTGGGGGTGATTACGGCCATCTATTGTATTTTATGTATCTAGACAATTGTGACCCATCCACTTAGCTAGTTGTGTCTGGGTGGTGGTTATAGCATTTCCTTCACATGACCCATCAATTTAGACAAGTGTGTCGGGTAAGCATCATCTAATAGTTATAAAATATTTTATCTGGACACTTTCTGTTTTTGATATTGATACTATGCAAGTAACCATTTCACTGTACCGTTTACACCTTCTGTGTCCTGTGCATGTGACAAATAAACTTAGATTTGATTTGATATAGTGTGTGTTTACCAGAGACAGTAATGTGAAGAACAACATGACCTGCACCAAAGTCAGATTAGGATATAAACCAAGGACTAGTGTATTTTTAGCTGGAGTTTTCCCTTATTGTAGGCTACTGCTTTAACCACTTTTAGTCTTGAAATCTTTGGTTGTTTACTAAACTACTCACTCTGTTTAGCACATGACCTCACATGTGAATCCATAAAGAGATGAGTGGGGCTAAGGCTTAAGAGGGTGCGAACGATGCTGAACGTGTGTTGACAAAAAAGAGCTCTCCAGTCGGTGGACCAAAACATTAAAGGGCGATATAGGCCTAAAAATCATATCTTGATTTTTTTCCATCACTGATTTTATAATCACTGATCTGGCTTTCAAGTCTGTCTATGAAAATGCCCATACAAATTTAACTAGAACCATGCATAGTGCACAAATTCACAAATAATGACTAACTTCTTGTAGCAAGGCATTAAGCTACAGAAAATGAACACAGGTCAACAATCTCTCATGTGCTGTGTTATTAGCCTACTAATCTTTATATTTCAAGTTTAGCCAACTTAGATTCTATTTGCTAGCTAACAAGGTTGAACATTTAAATTGTTATGAACACATCCTTCGCTCTGTCTCCAACTGTTTGAAAAGCATGTTAGCCTGTTCACTTTGTTCACATGTTAAAATCAAGTGGCCTACCTTATTTCTCAGAACGAGAACGTATATACTTGTGTTTTTATGCGTATTGCACATTTACAAAAACACAGACTAGACAGCTAGTATAATAGTCTTTGGCTAAAATGCTGCTAGTGGTACCCTTATGCCGCCGTGACAAACTGAGCATTTATTTTTTCCAGAATCAATGTTCATTGATAAGTTTTAGTAGTGTCTGCTCTGCGTGCAATTTGAGTAGTTGAGATATAAAACGGGTATTGTTAGAAAAACCTCTCCTCTATTACAGTCTATTACAATGTGTTTTGGTGTCCATTCTGTTGGACCAAACCTCAAATGCAAATAGCGAGTTGAAACCACTTTTCAGAGAGGAAGATGTGATCTCTGAATTTTGTTGGCGTGAGAGGCGGAGGGGTTGCTTGGTGTGTGTGAACCATAGAGGGAGAGGCGATGTGAGAGTGAATCTGTCCAAAATAAGCCCAATGCGTTTTTATGGGTTTATTTTGGACCTAAGCTTGTTGCCTGCCTTCCCGCCTTTGGGACAACAACTCCCATTGTTAGGGCGGAGATGTGCATCTCTGGTGTAAACGGGGAGGTGCACACAGCACAGAGGAGCGAAAGAGACAAGACCAAAAATACAACATGAGAACAAGCGGACATAAACGCACATAAAAACGGACAATTACAAAACCTTGATTCTTGTAATACAGGCATTAATTCATTTGATATATCCCCCTCCCCCCCATCACCTGAATGAAGTGTCTCGCCTGTTCTAGTCTACTTCCCACCCTCCCCTCCTCTACTCACCTCATTCTGCCTTCCCCACTTCTCTCTCCCTCTCCCTCTCCCCTTCCCTCCGCTCCCCTCTCTCTCCCCCTCATCTCCCCCACAGACAGTCAGAGTGACATATGATCAGGAGGTGACCTCATTTGACTTGTTCACTTTGAGGAGCTCTGTTTTATCCTACAGGTCTGCCTCTTCCATTAGGGATGTCAAGAGGGAGAGGACTACACTTAAAAGCTTCCAGGCAGAGAGAGAGAGAAGGTCTGCGTTCCAAATGGCCCCTTATTACCTACTACATAGTGCACTACTTTTGAACAGGGCCATAGGGTTCTGGTCAGAAGTAGTGCACTATGTAGGGAACATGGTGCCATATGGAACGCAGCCAAGGAGTATGTCCTCTCTCTATGTCCCCTATCATCATATTGTAGATGTACCACACTTCAGTAATGGTATTCAAGCTCAACTCTAGTGTTGATACACGTGTTGTGATAGCCACATAACAGTCCAGCAGTTTATTGTAGTAGTAGGGCCTGCTTAACTACACAGGCATGGGCTAACTCGAGCCCAGATATTTTTTCTGGCCAGGTCACCACGGCTAGGCGAAGTGAACGTTTGTGCTTGCATACTCTCTTAAAATACCTTTGCTTGAAAAACTGGACAAAAGCGGCAATATTACTGTTTATCCTGTGCTGTTGAGACACCATAGCAACAAGTAAACTTGTTGAAATCAGAAATCTGTATTTAAATGTTGATGTTTTGACAGAGGAAGTCTTAGTCACGCAGATGAAACTAAGATGTTTGGTGCAGTATTTCTCGAGTGAAATGTGCATGAAAACTAGTCGTCTGTCATTGAATGACAACAAACACCTACTTTTGGCCAATCACTGAGGAAGGGTTGGAAACTTTGGCTGCCGAACTTCGACAAGCCTCAAGAGAAAAATGTATGTGCTGAACAGCCGGAAAAAAACCCGCCGAACGCTGCCGAATACCAAAAGGTCAAAGATGTGGTCTAATATATGCGCAAACTCTTTCGAATGGGAAGCATACGTTAAGTTTTACTGTAGAGGGGCTGGGTGCATGGAGTCGGATAGAGGGCAGACTTGCTACAAAGCTTGTTATAGCATGGGCAGCGAGGGCTTTCTCCATTTTAAATGGGTTAAAGGGGCAATTTTCAGTTTAAACAAAACAAAGTGGGAACCCCGCCACTGTTTTGGTAAACAGCAGATTTCCCCTTGGAGGGATCATCGTAGCACAGATAGGAGGTGTTCTCTCTTTTCCATCTCTATGGCTGGGTGTCTGAGCTGAGCCCCGACTTGTGTGGCCGAGTCCTATCCATCTCCCCCCGAAAAGGACCAGACAAAAACTTGCCCTCGCTCCAGTGCGTTCATGAGCCGCCCTGTGTTTGTGCATGTGCTCTGAGCTGGAGACACAAAGGCTTCCCTCTTTTATCAGGATAGCAGACCAAGCACTGCAACTAGTCTAAGCTAAAATTATTCATGGCATCTCATGGCTTCTCAAAATTGTCTCCAAGAGGCTAAACATTTTTTTGAGAATCTTCAGGGACACCCCTGTGTTTGGACCTAACAGTTAGAATAGCCTTGCAACATGCCAGACTTCGTGGCTCTTCTATGTGATTTCTGGAGAGACACAGCTCGTGAAGATTACTAGCTCTGAGCTGTCAGTCTGTCAACTGGATCACAGACATATAGTATAAGGAGCCCAAACTGATCTTAGATCTGCTACAAATTCCAGGGAAAGACAGAGGAAGTGATTCAGAGAGAGAACTCATATCATGTGGATCTAACCTCCATAGGAGCCCGTACACTCAGTCTCTTGACATCTATTGATGTTAAACTACACAGTATCAAAAGTAGAATTTGGATCAGTTTTAGAGTTGATGTACAGAATATGATGTTGAACTTAAAACTATTTTAAATTCAACAAACTCAAAAAGGTCATGGGAACTGAACTAGAGGACTACAACATAACCAACCCATGGGAGACCAGGAGAACATTCCAGTGGTCTGGATAGGGGTCAGAAATCAAAGAGGCTCTGCTGTGATGTTTGGTCTCCCTGGGGTTGAGTGACCGATACACACACCCTGACATCACTGCTGCTGGACAGCACAGCTTGCCACTCAACAACACAACCCACCGATGTCCATCATTTAGTTTTTTTGTTCCCATTGTTGACATCACAGAGAGCTATTTTTCGAGAGGCCCGCTATGTAACCGCAGACTACAGCAGCTCAAATGGCACACTATTTCCTATTTAGTGAACTCTGGTCAAAAGTAGTGCACTAAATAGGGAATAGGGTTCCATTGAGGATACAAGCACCTGGATCTTTTGGTCTAGCTGAGGTTCTCAGCTGCGTCTTTCCTAGTGTTTATGTGAAGTACGCCTTTGGAAAGTCTGGAATTCCTGACAAAGACTCGGTCAAAACCGTTAAGCCCTGGAGTGGGCCCTGTCAAACACAATAGCGTCATAACATTTAGAAGTACATGAAGTTGCGAAGTACTGTTTTCTGACGCGGAACAATTAAAATATGTAAACACGGCTCTGTAACTGAACCCATGTAAATGTACTGAATGCATAAGTGCAATCAAATCAAATCAAATTTTATTTGTCACATACACATGGTTAGCAGATGTTAATGCGAGTGTAGCGAAATGCTTGTGCTTCTAGTTCCGACAATGCAGTAATAACGAACAAGTAATCTAACTAACAATTCCAAAAAACTACTGTCTTATACACAGTGTAAGGGGATAAAGAATATGTACATAAGGATATATGAATGAGTGATGGTACAGAGCAGCATAGGCAAGATACAGTAGATGATATCGAGTACAGTATAACATCACAGACAAGGGCTGCAAAATTCTGGTAAACCTGGGAGTTTTGGGAAAGTTGCCGGAATGTTGTAACTCTTTCATAGACTATTCTGTACCTGGGAAGTAGCCGGTAATCTCCTGCGTACTCATCATATTTGTAATGGACCACATGTAGTTGGGAGTTGTAGTACTTGCAGGCCTGGAACAGAGGAGGAGAAAGAGGAGGGGACAGAGGTTCTGTTAATGCCTGTGAATAACAGACAGTTGATTCTGTCTGTATACATGACCGTGTGTGTGTGTGTGTGTGTGTGTTTAATTTCATGCATTTATTTGACCTTTATTTTAACAGGGAGTCGCATTGAGACCATGGTCTCTTTTGCAAGGGAGCCCTGCAACTACACAACACATTACACATAGGAAATACATCAGAAAATACAAATACTAAGAGAAAAAAATTTAAACTATCGAAAACACACACATGAAAAACAATCACATTCCTCAGCAAAAAGGTCCTCAATCAACAAAAAGAGATTTGTGTGTGTGTCTTGGCATGGGCAGTTGATGCTTGAAATCACCTCTCGGTCACAACGTGGAACTTATACAGCTCTACAGTGGTCACACACACACACACACACACACACACACACACACACACACACACACACACACACACACACACCTCTCCATTGAAATCAGTAGATCCAAGGTAATGGTAATGTACAGGCAATGTACAGCTTTGTTTTACATGAGCAGCAGGCCTCATGCAACCCAATGTGACGCAAGCTAGGGCTGCAGAGTCTGCCTCCCTCTACGACATTAAGGTGGTGTCTCAAATGGCACCCTATTCCCTTCATAGTGCACTACTTTTGACCAGGGTCCACGGGGGAAAGGGTGCCATTCGGGACACAAGCCTTGGTGTTTATGTAGCTGATCCAGCGGTGACAGAGTCAACACAGGAAGTGAGGTGGTAGCTCTAAGCTCGTTATTTCGTGCCTTGCAAAAACATATTTTTTTTTGAGGGAAAAAGACTCTGCAGCCCTAGCTTGCTTCACACAGGTCGTCTTGGAGCCCCATAAGCTGAAAGAGTTACAAGATTGAATCCATGATTAGATGAATCAAACCATGAGAAGAATTGAATTAACATTCTGTCCCACGGGATTGAGTTACAGACTTTCTTTCTCTCCCTCCCTCTCTTCTCTCGGTCTCTCATGTGCACACAAAACGCACATATGCGAGCTCAGCTGTGCACAAGCACACTCTCTCTCACGCGTAAACACACACATGCTCACGCACTCTCTCTCTCCACTCCCTCTCCTCTCAATTAAATTTCAAATAAATTTTCAATTGAAGGGCTTTATTAGCATGGGAAACGTATGTTTACATTGCCAAAGCAAGTGAAATAGATAATAAACAAAAGTTAAATAAACAAAAAATTAACAGTAAACATTACCCAAGTTACAAAAGAATAAAGACTATTCAAATGTCATATTATGTATATATATATATATATATATATATATATATATATACAGTAGAGGTCGACCGATTAATCGGAATGGCCGATTAATTAGGGCCGATTTCAAGTTTTCATAACAAACGGAAATCTGTATTTTTGGGCGCCGATTTGCCGATTTTTTTAATTACATTTTTTATACCTTTATTTAACTAGGCAAGTCAGTTAAGAACACATTCTTACTTTCAATGACGGCCTAGGAACGGTGGGTTAACTGCCTCGTTCAGGAGCAGAACGACAGATTTTCACCTTGTCAGCTCGGGGGATCCAATCTTGCAACCCTACAGTTAACTAGTCCAACAGCAAATTTTGACCTGCCTCTCTCTCGTTGCACTCCACAAGGAGACTGCCTGTTACGCGAATGCAGTAAGCCAAGGTAAGTTGCTAGCTAGCATTAAACTTATCTTATAAAAAACAATCATAATCACTAGTTAACTACACATGGTTAATGATATTACTAGATATTATCTAGCGTGTCCTGCGTTGCATATAATCTGACTGAGCATACAAGCATACAAGTATCTGACGGTGGTAGGCAGAAGCAGGCGCGTAAACATTCATTCAAACAGCACTTTCGTGTGTTTTGCCAGCAGCTCTTCGTTGTGCGTTAAGCATTGCGCTGTTTATGACTTCAAGCCTATCAACTCCCGAGATGAGGCTGGTGTAACCGATGTAAAATGGCTAGCTAGTAGCGCGCGCTAATAGCGTTTCAAACGTCACTCGCTCTGAGCCTGTGGTTGTTTCCCTTGCTCTGCATGGGTAACGCTGCTTTGAGTGTGGCTGTTGTCGATGTGTTCCTGGTTCGAGCCAAGCTATACTGTTACACTGGCAATACTAAAGTGCTTATAAGAACATCCAATAGTCAAAGGTTAATGAAATACAAATAGTATAGCGGGAAATAGTCCTATAGTGGGAAATAGTCCTATAATTCCTATAATAACTACAACCTAAAACTTCTTACCTAGGAATATTGAAGACTCATGTTAAAAGGAACCACCAGCTTGTGGTTCATATGTTCTCATGTTCTGAGCAAGGAACTGAAATGTTAGCTTTCTTACATGGCACATATTGCACTTTTACTTTCTTCTCCAACACTTTGTTTTTGCATTATTTAAACCAAATTGAACATGTTTCATTATTTACTTGAGGCTAAATTGATTTTATTGATGTATTATATTAAGTTAAAATAACAGCTTTTTTGGTCCTCCAATAATCGGTATCGGATCGGCGTTGAAAAATAATCATCGGTCGTCCTCGAATATACAGTTCTGTAATGATGTGCAAATAGTTAAAATATGAAAGGGAAAATAAATAAACATAAATATAGGTTGTATTTACATTGGTGTTTGTTCTTCACTTGTTGCCCTTTTCTTGTGGCAACAGGTCACAAATATTGCTGCTGTGATGACACACTGTGGTATTTCACCCAATAGATATCAGAGTTTAGCAAAATTGGATTGTTTTCAAATTCTTTGTGGGTCTGTGTAATCGGAGGGAAATATGTGTCTCTAATATGATCATACATATTTGGCAGGAGGTTAGGAAGTGCAGCTCAGATTCCACCTCATTTTGTGGGCAGTGTGCACATAGTCTTCTCTTGAGAGCCAGGTCTGCCTTAGGCGGGCTTTCTCAATAGCAAGGCTATGTATGTACATAGACAAAGATTTCCTTAATTTGGGGTCAGTCACAGTGGTCAGGTATTCTGCCACTGTGTACTCTCTGTTTTAGGGCCAAATAGCATTCCAGTTTGCTCTCTTTTTTGGTAAATTCGTTCCAATGTGTCAAGTAATGATCTTTTTTCCCCCTAATGATTTGGTTGGGTCTAATTGTGTTGCTGTTCTGGGGCTCTGTGGGGTGTGTTTGTGAACAGAGCTTGCAAAGAGGACAGGTTTATCTCTCTGTAGGTGATGGCTTTGTTATGGAAGGTTTGGGAATTGCTTCCTTTTAAGTGGTTGTAGAATTTAACAGCTCTTTTCTGGATTTTGATAATTAGTGGTTATCGGCCTAATTTTACTCTGCGTGCATTATTTGGTGTTTTACACAGAGGATATTTTTGCAGAATTCTGCAATGCAGAGTCTCAATTTGGTGTTTGGCCCATTTTGTTTGTCCCAGTTGGTGAGCGGACTCCAGACTTCACAACCATAAAGGGGAATGGGTTCTATATCTGATTCAAGTATTTTTATGTCAGATCCTAATTGGTAAGTCACATTTTATGTTCCTTTTGATGGCATAGAAGACCCTTCTTGCCTTGTCTCTCAGATCGCTCACAGCTTTGTGAAAGTTACCTGTGGCGCTGATGTTTAGGCCGAGGTACATATAGTTTTTTGTGTGCTCTAGAGCAACGGTGTCTAGATGGAATTTGTATTTGTGGTCCTGGGAATTGGACCTTTGTCAGGGCATATTTACTTCCACAAGGCAACAACACATTCCTGGGAACACATACTTAAATAGCCATTCTCTGTCTTCCAGCTCACACACACACACACACACACACACACACACACACACACACACACACACACACACACACACACACACACACACACACACACACACACACACACACACACACACACACACACACACACACACACACAATCTTCTGTAAGCTGTGACGGTGTGGTGTCTGGTGTGTTTCCATATGCAGTGATGCTGCTACAGTAGGATGTGAGTGAGACTACGGGTGGCTAATTTGATCACTTCCTTCCTTTCACCTCAGCCTCACCATCAAACATTACTTGTCACCGTAAGAGCATGAAAACAGGTGCACATGCACACACAGTCTGTATATGCGTCCCAAATGGCACCCTCTTTTTCCCCATTCTTCCCTCCCTCTCACTCTCTCGCCCCCTCCTTCCCTCTCGCCCCACTCCATCGCCCCAAATGTTCCTCTCTTCCTCCCTCTCCCTCCCCCTCCTTCCCTCTCTCCCTCCCCCTCCTTCCCTCTCTCGCCTCCTCCCCCTTCTTCCCTCTTTTGCCCCCACATTCCCTCTCTCTCTCGCCCCCTCCTTCCCTCTCTCTCGCCCCCTCCTTCCCTCTCTTTCCCCATCCTTCCCTCTCTCTCTCCTTCCCCCTCTCTCGCCCCCTCCTTCCCTCTCTCGCCCCCTCCTTCCCTCTCTCGCACCCTCCTTCCCTCTCTCGCACCCTCCTCCCCTCTCTCTCTCCCTCTCTCTCTCTCTCTCTCACCCCCTCACACATCCTCCCTCTCACCCTCTCGCACATTTCCTCTCACTCTCCCACTCTCACACCCTCCTTCGCCCACCCGCCCTCTCTCTCTCTCTCTCTCTCTCTCTCTCTCTAATTCAATTTAAGGGCTTTATTGGCACTCTCTGTTTAGGGCCAAATAGCATTCTAGTTTGCTCAGTTTTTTTATTAATTCTTTCCAATGTGTCAAGTAATTATCTTTTTGTTTCCTCATGATTTGGTTGGGTCTAATTGTGTTGCTGTCCTGGGGCTCTGTGGGGTCTGTTTGTGTTTGTGAACAGAGCCCCAGGACCAGCTTGCTTAGGGGACTCTTCTCCAGGTTCATCTCTCTGTAGGTGATTGCTTTGTTATGGAAGGTTTGGGAATCGTTTCCTTTTAGAGTGGTAGAATTGAACGGCTCATTTCTGGATTTTGATAATTAGCGGGCATCGGCGCTCTCTCTCTCTTTTCTCTCTCTCAAATGATTCATAATTAGCGGGCATTCTCTCTCTCTCATGATTCAGCTCCATAGATGAGCCCATTGGAAGCAGAAGTCCAGTCAAAGCCCCCCCGCCTTCCAGATGCTGTTGATTCCCACGGAGAGAAACATGATACAGCAGCAAGCTGCACAACTTTACTTCGCTTTCCCTCTCGTTCAGAAGGGGAGCAGTAAACGCCCAGACATGGGTAAAGAATACATGCTCGTCACTTTCTCATATATGGGCCAAGGAGGAGTGAGTGAGTGATTGAATGCATCAGTCTGTCTCTCTCTCTCTCAATCATAGAGCTAGCTGGAAACTATCCCTCTCTCTCACACGCACGTGCGCACGTACACACACGCTCGCAGGTACACAGAAACACACACAGCTCCTGGAGGAACAGAACACATCTGTGCTCCTGATGTCACTGCCTTATGGGCTCATGATGTTGACCTCTGTGTTGAGGATAAGTAAACTAACAACTACATGTAGTCCTGACCCTTACCCACACAACCACCACACCAAGCCTAGCTGCCTGCCAGTCAGCCAGCCTGAATGTGGAGTCAGCCCTGCTCCATAGCCCTCCCCTGCACCAAAGCAGTCACACAACTAAGCATGGAGCTCACACACACACACACACACACACACACACACTCACCTGTCTGACCAGCAGACACTCGGCCTGGAGCTCGGCCCCCTGGGGCACAGTGGACTGCAGTGTCCGTCTTTCCAGAGGCACTGTGGACACCTGGGAGACAGAGGGGGAGGAGAAATCATTGGAGGTGAACCATCAAGGCGGGAGGGACAGTTTGATGTCAGGTAAAAGGTTGTCTCTGAAAGACTGTCGGGGTGGAGGGGGTGTGGACTTGACATGTCAGCCTTTTCCCCGTAGAACCAAATTCACTAGCTGGCCAGAGGTCAAAGTTCACGCGATAGCTGGTTTTATGATTACTGAGATTAGGTAAAAGATGACACATGCAGAGTGGGATAGGATACATGTGCAGGTTTGAACATGAAAATGCTTGAGGGGGACATAGGAAATCTAAGGATACAGTCGTTACCACCAGGATGTACAGTCAGATCACTGAGCCCTATTCCAGTGCATCAGCACTTGACGAATAACATCTGACCAAGAGCTCCGTTGCTGTTATAATTCAATCATAAATATTGAGGTAAAAAACAGCTCAAAATGGCTCAAATATATCATCCATACCTAGCAGTAAAGATTTTTGGGAGAAATACTGCTCTCACTGATGGCACCATATTCCCTATGTAGTGTATTACTTGTGACCAGGGCCAAGTAGTGCACTACATAGGGGGATAGGGTGCCATTTGGGACGCAACACACAGAGAACAGCCAAGTCCGCTCCCGCTCTGATCAACGCTTGGTTCTGATTTACTGGGTCTGCAAGTCAGCTGTTTAAAACACAGCACACTCACAGGAAGGAAGGTGTTCCAAAACATTATTAGGTTATGGAAGCGAATTAGGTTTGTCCATTAGCTAATGAATTGGAATTTCCATTAGGTTGAGAGACAGCAAATGAAACAGGGACTGTTTGGTTGCCGGGCCTGTGTGTGCGTGCGCACCACGGTAGCAGAGTCAGGCATTTAAAAATCAACTCAGGGACCGAGAGCCGAGTCATTTCCCTAAAACCAATTAAAACCGGTTAATGTGAAGTGGCGGTCTTAAGGAGTCACATTAGCGCACTAATTAAGTCACTAATGAGCAAACAGCCACAGGACATTGTCGGAGCAGAAGCACTAGGGGAATGAGGGGTTCAGAATGAAAGTGTGTCTGTCTGTCTGTCTTGTCGAAAAACATTGGAGCCAGACACACGCACACACAGTCAGACACACACACACCCCACCCCCCACACACACAGTGACACGCTCGATACCCACCGTGAAGTCGTTGTCGGGGAAGAGGAACAGCTCGCTGAGGGGGTCTTCCTTCAGCTCATCTCCCAGGTCACAGATCACAGCCTCATAGTCCAGAGGGTCTATCAGCTTGGGTTTCTCCTGCTGGAACACACGCACACATTTTACTTGACTTATCCCATATGGAAGTGAAATAAACACTTGGGTACTACTTGGGGAAACACAGATGAGAAAGCGGCGGACGCAGGATTCAAATCCCGGTCCAAACACACACACACACACATTATCAGAATCGCGCAGTCAACCATACATATGATGACCACTGTAACAGTCACACCATGGAATATCCAACATATTCAACTATTAGGTAACACAGAAAAGTCTTCTACATCTAGGACTTATCCTGCTGTAACACACTGCGAGACAGACAGACAGGCACACAGGCAGCGACACCACGCTAACATTTTTCTTCTATACCATTCTACAATCCTGACTTATAAACCTCTCTGAACTGCGCTGATACCCAAAACACTCAGCAGTCACGTCATATACACTGAGAAAAGTCAGCCAGTCAACAAGTGTTCTTCAAACCGAACACGAGACAAACGGTGTAGCTAGGCAAATAGTCTAAACCCCAGGACATCTGTTTATCTTTCACCGGACGGGCATGAATCATTTTTTTTGCAAGGCATGAAGAAAAACAAACGAGCTAGAGCCACCACCTCACTTCCTGTGTTTAGACTGTCACCATTGGATCAGCTACGTAAACACCAAGTCTGTGTCCCAAACGGCACCCCATTCCCTACGGGCCCTGGCCAAGAGTAGTGCACTATATTAGGGGAAGAGGGTGCCATTTGGAACGCGGACCCCAGCCTAGAGGGGCGGGGAAGAGAGAAGTAAAATAGAGGATGAAGTGGGTTACATGTCATGTGCCAAACCAAACCAAAAACATGTTGAGGGAAACCGTTTTACTGACAGAGAAGAATATATTACATTAGCTCAGAAAACATATTTAATGATAGGTTCAACCTCACCTATTAGTATTTCAATCGATTACATCAGAGATTCAAGCTCTGAAATGACCGTAGGCTGATATAGTACAAAGCCAGAAGTTTTACAATACGTTTTAGGTTATGGGTTAGGCTGCACATCTGCACAGCAAATGGTCTCAACAATCCCGTCCGGACAGAGCGTTTCACAGAAAGCGAATTGGACTGCACGTGATGAGACGAGGCTATTTCGGGTCCTCAAAGGAAAGCAGCACGTCTTATTCATCACCGCTAACACAAACTGCGGTCAGAGGGGTGGAAAACTGATGACCTGTGTTCTCTCTGTTGACACGCCCACTGCGGGATGTTTTCTCCTGCGTTCCGACCACGAGCCTCTGTTCAGTTAGACCAGGGGTGTATTCTTTAGGGCACATCGTAGCAAATTAATTTTATTTTTTTAAGGAAAAAGGGTTTCTAATCAGACAAGTTCAGCTAGGTCCCACACCATTTGCTTCAGTTTGATTCCTAGTGAACACGCCCCTGACACATAAGGGAAAGCGGTTGAAGCAAGCAGTCAGTGAGGAATAAAAGCATGGCAAAGAACGTGACAGAAAAACGAAAGACTGCAAAACACACAGAATCATAACAATCTTTTGTTGTGAGGAAGGATCTTGTTGTGATTCCACTGTTAAAAAAATAAATTTAAAAAATGTTTTTCTTTAACTGTGCCCGACTGTTAGAGAGAATTACCGCTGAGGACAATTGAATTTGTCAACCTCACAGAAATATCTACCAAGACAATATCTTTTGCCTGAGCGGCCTGCGGATAGTGGTCCAGCGGTTAGTGTGGCGTACCCAGCCCGGGACACACATTTAGCCAACGCCACCAGTCGGCATGGGTTTCCAATCTGCCTCCCAATCTATCCTACCTTTGATGTCTCCTCTAGCCCTCTTCACTGCCCAATCTCAATATAATAAATAAAACCGACAAAAATATATACAGTGCCTTGCGAAAGTATTCGGCCCCCTTGAATAATTTTGCACGCCCAATTTTTCAGTTTTTGATTTGTTAAAAAAGTTTGAAATATCCAATAAATGTCGTTCCACTTCATGATTGTGTCCCACTTGTTGTTGATTCTTCACAAAAAAATACAGTTTTATATCTTTATATTTGAAGCCTGAAATGTGGCAAAAGGTCGCAAAGTTCAAGAGGGCTGAATACTTTCGCAAGGCACTGTATCTAACGTCATATGCCTGAAGGTGGTTTTCAGCCGAAATGTCAAAATGAACATAAAACAAATATTAACTTCCCTTTGTGTTTCCAGCCAGTAGGGATCTTAGCACACAGACGGACCGGTGGCAGGGGCAGAGAAACACATTAACAACAGTCTTTCATACTCTGATCACCCTACTGAGCACCACTGTGGGTTTGGCCCATTCCGTTTTGATTTGACCTGACCAGAGGCACTGAGAGGTCAAATGGTACCCCCTTAGTTTTGGTCCCCTTTTATTCTGGTCAAAGGTAGTGCACTACAGAGGGAGTAGGGTGTCATTGAGACATAGACAAAACCGCTGGGGTAATTCCACAACAAAGTGGAAGGAAATAGGCACTACTTACCCGATAAGAGTCAGCCGAAGCAATCTTAGCGTCATATAGGGACTTTACCTTCCCTGACACCTGAAGTACTATCGGCTCAGTAACACAACAGCTCAGTAATGACTGGGACTATAGAGTGTGTTGTAGTGGGCGTTTTATCACATCTCCAAGCAGCTTGAGACATGCTACATGACACCTACACGTTGGGCACCGATATTCCCCCAGACAACATCACACCAATACGGTCAAGATGTTGCAGAGCATTTGTACAAATCGGACGTACGTATAGAGGTGTAAAAGTCCCCTGCTGACAAACTCATAGCTCCAGTTGAAATGTTGTGAACATATAGATCCCATGCTGATTGTAGATTGTAGTCCTGTGTGGCTTAGTTGGTAGAGCTCAGCACTTGCAATGCCAGGATTGTGGGTGTGATTCCCATGGGGGACCAGTATGAACAAATAGGGATATTTATTTAAATGATCTGGATAAGAATGTCTGCTAAATGACTAAACTGTAAAGTGGCTTGCAAAAGTATTCACCCACCTTGGCATGTTTCCTATTTTATTGCCTTACAACCTAGAATTAAAATGTATTTTTGGATGGTTTGTATCATTCGATTTACACAACATGAAGATTCCACTTTGAAGATGGAAAATATTTTTCTTGTGAAACAAACAAAAAATAAAAGACCAAAAAAAATCTGAAAACTTGAGCGTGAGTAACTATTTACCCCCCCCCCCCTCCCCAAAGTCAATACTACAGCTGAAGTCTGAAGTTTACATACACTTAGGTTTGAGTCATTAAAACTCGTTTTTTAACCACTCCACAAATTTCTTGTTAACAAACTATAGTTTTGGCAAGTCGGTTAGGACATCTACTTTGTGAATGACAAAAGTCATTTTTCCATCAATTGTTTACAGACAGATTATTTCACTCATAATTCACTGCATCACAATTCCAGTGGGTCAGAAGTTTACATACATTAAGTTGACTGTGCCTTTACACAGCTTGAAAAATTCCAGAAAATGATGCCATGGCTTTAGAAGCTTCTGATAGGCTAAATGACATAATTTAAGTCAACTGGAGGTGTATCTGTTGATGTATTTCAAGGCTTACCATCAAACTCAATGCCTCTTTGCTTGACATCATGGGAAAATCAAAAGTAATCAGCCAAGACCAAAATAAATTATAGACCTCAACAAGTCTGGTACAAAATTCACCAAACTTTTTGTGGGAAGCTTGTGGATGGCTACCCGAAACACTTGACCCAAGTTAAACAATTTAAAGGCAATGCTACCAAATACTAATTGAGTGTATGTAAACTTCTGACCCACTGGGAATGTGATGAAAGAAATAAAAGCTGAAATAAATCATTCTACTATTATGCTGACATTTCACATTAAAATAAAGTGGTGATCCTAACTAACCTAAGACACGTAATTTTACTCGGATGAAATGTCAAAAACGGAGTTTAAATGTATTTGGCTAAGGTGTATGTAAACGTCCGAATTCAACAGTATGTATAGCCACCTTTTGCAGCAATTACAGCTGCAAGTCTCTTGGGGTATGTCTCTATAAGCTTGGCACATCTAGCCACTGGGATTTTTGCCCATTCTTCAAGGCAAAACTGCTCCAGCTCCTTCAAGTTGGATGGGTTCCGCTGGTGTACAGCAATCTTTAAGTCATTCCACAGATTCTCAATTGGATTGAGGTCTGGGCTTTGACTTGGCCATTCCAAGACATTTAAATGTTTCCCCTTAAACCACTCAAGTGTTGCTTTAGCAGTATGCTTAGGCTCATTGTCCTGCTGGAAGGTGAACCTCCACCCCAGTCTCAAATCTCTGAAAGACAAACAGGTTTCCCTCAAGAATTTCCTTGTATTTATCGCCATCCATCATTCCTTCAATTCTGACCAGTACCTGCCGATGGAAAACATCCCCACAGCATGATGCTGCCACCACCATGCTTCACTATGGGGATGGTATTCTCGGGGTGATGAGAGGTGTTGGGTTTGCGCCAGACATAGCATTTTCCTTGATGGCCAAAAAGCTAAATTTTAGTCCCCAACCCTGATCTGTACTTCTCCAGAACTTTGTCCCTGACCTGTACGGAGAGCTCCTTGGTCTTTATGGTGCCGCTTGCTTAGTGGTGTTGCAGACTCTGGGGCCTTTCAGAACAGGTGTATATATACTGAGATCATGTGACAATTAAATAAAGTCCACCTGTGTGCAATCTAACTAATTATTTGACTTCTGAAGGTAATTGGTTGCATCAGATCTCATTTGGGGCTTCATAGCAAAGGGGGTGAATACATACGCACGCACCACTTTTCCATTATTTACTCATTTATTTTTTGAACAAGTAATTTTTTAAATTTCACTTAACCAATTTGAACTATTTTGTGTATGTCCATTACATGAAATCCAAATAAAAATCTATTTAAGTGACAGGTTGTAATGGAACAAAATAGGAAAAAAGCCAAAGGAAATGAATACTTTTGCAATGCACTGTAAATGGCCACTCCACTGGATAGAAACTCCGATACACATAGGGAGCAATACTATGTGCATCGGTGTATGAACACACCGATCAGATAGTCAAATAGAGAGTCACTGGCTAACTAGTATTAGGCTAAGGCTAGCAATGTCCAACTCCAACCTGTGCCATATCGGTTAGCCTCATTTTGACAGACAGATGCGGTGTAGAGTGAAGTTGCCGATAGAGACTTGGGTCAGTTTTGCCTTTTCACCCACTCATGATTAAGGTTAGGAATTCGAAGCTGATTCTAGATCTTTACCTAGGTGAACTTCACCCCAGATCGACAAGTGCAACAGAGAGGAAAAGGAAGCCCAGGGCAATAAAAACACAAAGATACGGCACTGCACGAGAGAGACAGCATACATACGACGCTCAGACGGTTGAAATCGTTCCGCACACGCCTGCTCTTATGGTCCCTGGTCTTCTTTCGGAATGTGATCTTACTCCTGAAGCTCATCCTGACTCAAAACAGGAGACTGCACACGGATGCCGATGACACGGGTAGAGACGGGGACACGGACAGGACATGTGTTCCAGCAGGCAGAAGCAGAAGGTCCATTGAAGGGTGTGTGAGACCTGTCGGAGCGGGTGGTGCCCAAGGAGGAAGTAGATGCTTGATGTCACACGGTGACAGAGGAGGTGCAGCAAGGGAAAACTGAGAAAAAAATCCAACCACCAAATCTGTCTCTCTTCCGTTTCTCTCTGAAGACTCTCTCTATCTTTGTTCTTACTCTCACCACATTTTTGGGCTGGATGCCCGCTGGGGCCGCCCATGTGAAAATGTATGCAACCACTACTATAAGTCACCTTAGATAAAAAACATCTGATAAATGGCATTAATTCAATCATCATTATTAATATACTGTATTAGATACAGTAGCCATAGTAACATTACAGGGCAATACTTTGTAGTGGAAGTACAGCTCTGTAATACTGACACTACAGTACGTAGACACATTGGTCTAGACTAGACTGACATCTCCCCGCTACGTCACACAACTGAATTCTTACAAACTGCTGTTCTGACACTCAATTATGATCTCGTCTCCTTGGTTGTAATCAATGCCACACCCTCTCACTCTCTTTCTAATCACAAACACGCATGCACACTCAAAGGCAGGGCCTATACGTGTGCATCCGATGTGTGTAAACTACAACTTCCTTTATTTGCCAGAGAGGGGGTGTATTTATAAACCAAGACCAATAAATGCGTGCGAGGACACGCATTTACATTTTAGTTATTTAGCAGACGCTCTTATCCAGAGCGACTTACAGGAGTTAAGTGCCTTGCTCAAGGGCACATCGACATCATTTTCACCTAGCTAGCTCAGAGTTTCAAACCAGCAACCATTCGGTTTCTGGCCCAACGCTCTAAACCTCAAGGCTACTTCCTTCAGAAAGTACTCAATGTATTCCAAATATTTTGTTTTACAGCCTGAATTAAAAATGGGTAAGACTCGGTTGTTGATCATTGCTAGACAACCATTTCCAGGTCTTGCCATAGATTTTCAAGCAGATTTAAGTCAAAACTATAACTCAGCCACTCAGGACATTCACTGCCTTCTTGGCAAGCAACTCCAGCGTAGATTTGGCCTTTCACCCTACTGAAAGGTGAATTAATCTCCCAGTGTCTGGTGGAAAGCAGACTGAATCAGGGTTTCCTCTTGGATTTAACCTGTGCTTAGCACCATTCCATTTTTTTTAATGCTTAACGATTACAAGCATACCCATAACAAGATGCAGCCACTACTGTGGTCGAAAATATGGAGAGTGGTACTCAGTAATTGCTGTATTGGATTTGCCTCAAACTTAACACTTTGTATTCAGGCCAAAAAGTTAATTACGTTGCCACATTTTTTGCAGTATTACTTTAGTGCCTTGTTGCAAAGAGGAAGCATGCTTTGGAATATTTTTATTCTATACAGGCTTCCTTCTTTTCACTCTGTCGTTTAGGTTAGTATTGTGGAGTAAGTACAATGTTGTTGATCCATCCTCAGTTTTATCCTATCACAGCCATTAAACTCTAATTGTTTTAAAGTCACCATTGGCCTCATGGTGAAATCCCTGAGCGGCTTCTTTCCTCTTCGGCAACTGAGTTAGGAAGGACACCTGTATCTTTACTGTGACTGGGTGTATTGATACACCATCCAAAGTGTAATTAATAACATCACCATGCTGAAAGGGATATTGAATGTTTGCTTTTTTATTTCTTACCTATCTACCAATAGCTGTCCTTCTTTGCTAGGCATTGGAAAACCTCACTGGTCTGTGTGGTTGAATGTGTTTGAAATTCACGGACCTTACAGATAATTTTATGTGTGGGGTACAGAGATGAGGTAGTCATTCAAAAATGTTTAACACTATTATTGCACACAGAGTGAGTCTATGCAACTTATGTGACTTGTTGAGCAAATGTGTACTCCTGAACTTATTTAGGCTTGCCTAAATACTTGAATACTTACTGATTCAAGACATTTCAGCTTTTCCTTTTTTATTAATTTGTAAAAGAAATCGAAAAACATAATTGCACTTTGACATTTCTTTGACTGACAATAGATCTCAATGTTATCAATTTTAAATTCAGGCTGTAACACAACAAAATGTGGAAAAAGTCAAGGGGTGCGATTACTTTCTGAAGCACTGTACATACATACAGTCCCTGTCAAAAGTTTGGACACACCTACTCATTCAAGGGTTTTTCTTTATTTTTACTAGGTTCTACATTGTAGAATAATAGTGAAGACATCAAAACTATGAAATAACACATATGGAATCATGTAGTAACCAAAAAAGTGTTAAACAAATCTAAATATATTTATATTTGAGATTCTTCAAAGTAGCCACCCTTTGCCTTGATGACAGCTTTGCACACTCTTGACATTCTCTCAACCAGCTTCATGAGGTAGTCACCTGGAAAGCAGAAATCATGAGGTAGTCACCTGGAATGCGGGGGGTAGTGTGTCCAAACGTTTGACTGGTACTGTACATACATGCAAGCACGAACGCGCGCACACTACCCCCAGCCACCCCATCCACACACACTCACACACACACACGCACTACCCTTGATGAAATTTCATTGCAGAACTGAGAGCTGTCAGCTGCCAACCAGTTTGAGGAACTGACCCTGTTGCGTCACAGCCTCTGAGCCTTTGTCCCACGCCCTACATGGTGTACTACTGTAATTTTGACCAGGGCTCGGTCAAAAGTAGTGCACTATATAGAGAATAGGGTGCCATTTGGGAAGCAACCGGAGTCTGAGTGCTGTTAACCTGATTACATAAGCTACTGTAAGATCTTATGTTATTGATCATTTAAAAAGGGGAGAAAATGCAATCGATTTTACTCTCTCCATTCATTGGTGGTCAATACAACACCGGGGAAAAGCACCAAAAATACACCACCAAGAGTTTAAAACTGTAATGCAGCATGACTTTGACACAAACCAACACATGAGAAGAATGATGCTGATAGGGGTTACAGGAAGAGTCATTGACCGACACTGAATGAGAGAGAGGAGACGAGGGTTACATCCAAAATGGCACCCTATTCAATATATAGTGCATTACTTTTGACGAGGGCCAATAGGACACTAGACAAAAGTAGTGCACTATATAGGGAATAATAGGGTGCCATTTGGGACACACACCTCGACAACTCTCCAGGCATATGTTAGTATAGGGCTATTGCCATTAGATTTCAGTTTTTCACATTTGGATGCCAAAACATTCAGGAGATAAAGGTGCTCAAAATTGAACCATTTTGCATACCTCACCTACAATGAGACTGCCATGTCTTCATCACTGTTATGCCTACTCCCGCTCCGGCACTCGACTCTACTAACAACTGGTCCTGGCATCATCATTACGCACACCTGCTCCCCATCGTTACACACACCTGGGCATCATCATCACCATGATTCATCTCCCTTTATGTAGCACTCAGTAGCCTCAGTCATCAAGGCAGTTTTGGTTTTGGTCAGTACGCTTCTCCTGTTATTGTTTATCTGCCTTTCTTATCACTAAACTCACCTTCTGCACCTGGTTCTTGACTCCAAGCATATAGAGAACCTGTGAAAGTTATTTTACCATTTTCTACAGTGTAGAATAATAGTGAAGACATCAAAACTATGTAATAACACATATGGAATCATGTAGTAACCAATAAAGTGTTAAACAAATTAAAATATATTTAGGATTTTAGATTCTTCAAAGTAGCCACCTTTTGATGACAGCTTTGCAAACTCTTGGCATTCTCTCAACCAGCTTCACCTTGAATGCTTTTCCAACAGTCTTGAAGGAGTTGCAACATATGCTGAGCACTTGTTGGCTGCTTTTCCTTCACTCTGCGGTCCGACTCATCCCAAACCATCTCAATTGGGTTGAGGTCAGGTGATTGTGGAGGCCAGGTCATCTGATGCAGCAATCCATCACTCTCCTTGTTGGTCAAATAGCCCTTACACATCCTGGAGGTGTGTTGGGTCATTGTCCTGTTGAAAAACAAATGATAGTCCTACTAAGTGCAAACCAGATGGGATGGTGTATCACTGCAGAATGCTGTTAACCATGCTGGTTAAGTGTGCCTTGAATTCTAAATCAATCAGACAGATTTACCTGGAAAGCACCCCCACACCATCACACCTCATCCTCCATGCTTTACGGTGGGAACCACACATGCGGAGACCATCCGTTCACCTACTCTGCGTCTCACAAAGACACGGCGGTTGGAACCAAAAAGCTCAAATTGGACTCAGACCAAAGGACAGATTTCCACCAGTCTAATGTCCATTGCTTTTTCTCTTCACCCAAACAAGTCTCTTCTTCTTATTGGTGTCCTTTAGTAGTGGTTTCTTTGCAGCAATTTGACCATGAAGGCCTGATTAATGCAGTCTCCTCTGAACAGTTGATGTTGAGGTCTGTCTATTACTTGAATTCTGTGAAGCATTTATTTGGGCTGCAATTTCTGAGGCTGGTAACTAATTAACTTATCCTCTGCAGCAGATAACTCTGGGTCTTCCTTTCCTGTGGCGGTCCTCGTGAGAGCCAGTTTCATCATAGCGCTTGATGGTTTTTGCGACTGCACTTGAAGAAACTTTAAAAGTTCTTGACATTTTCCAGACTGACTGACTTTCATGTCTTAAAGTAATGGACTGTTGTTTCTCTATGCTTATTTAAGATGTTCTTGTCATAATATGGACTTGGTCTTTTACCAAATAGGGCTATCTTCTGTATACCACTCCTACCTTGTCACAACACAACTGATTGGCTCAAACGCATTAAGAAGGAAATAAATTCCACAAATTTTAACAAATCACACATTAATTTAAATGTATTCCATAAAGGGTGGCTACTTTGAAGAATCAAAAATATAAAATATATTTTTATTTGTTTAACACTTGTTAGGTTTCTACATGATTCCATGTGTTATTTCATAGTTTTGATGTCTTCTTCGGGATCGGTGTCCCTTCCACAGGACGGTTGAGCTAACGTAGGCTAATGCGATTAACATGAGGTTGTAATTAACAATAACATTTCCCAGGACATAGACATATCTGATATTGGCAGAAAGCTTAAGTTCTTGTTAATCTAACTGCACTGTCCAATTTACAGTAGCTATTACAGTGAAATAATACCATGCCATTTGTTACGGATACAAGTGTTACGGCTACAGTTATCCTGTGTGTGTGTATCCTGTGTGTGTGTGTTTCTTTTCTCTCCTTCTCCCCTCACAGGTGAAAATCATCACTCCCCAATCAGTCAACAATCAATAATCAATCAGAAGACACACCTCCTCCTATTTACTACCCTATCACAGTTCCTTCCCCATGGTTTAAAAACCCCATCATTTGTTTGCTCTAGAGCTAGCTCAATCTCTCTGTAAATGCCATGTATGTAGATCTCTGTGTTTCACTCTCTCTTTGTCTTAAACCTCTCTTTTGTTTGAGCACCTCCATAGCACTTTGTCATCACCTGTGAGTATTGTTTTGGTTATGGTGTTTGTTTGTTGCTGGTGGGAAAAGGGGGAAACCAAGACAAGTCGCCCATGGGCATACACTACCCGTAGGTGAACTTTGTTAAATACACTAGTTAGAACTGGGCGGACCACCCACTGTATTTTTGGTTAGTTAGTTAGCTGTTGTTAAAGTAGGCTAGTCTAGCTTAGGGGTGTTTTTGTATATTTGTTTCTTTCCTTGGGTCCAGCTCAGCCCCTTTTCCTGCTCCCCCCATTACCGTGTGTTTATAAATAAACTTTGAGTTTGACGGTAGATTTCAGTTGTCCTGGTTATTTCGTTCACACTTTTACTTTGTCACAATTATAATTTGC
Source organism: Oncorhynchus kisutch (assembly GCF_002021735.2). Lineage (NCBI taxonomy): Eukaryota > Metazoa > Chordata > Actinopteri > Salmoniformes > Salmonidae > Oncorhynchus > Oncorhynchus kisutch. Next base: position 45,984,152 of record NC_034191.2, on the reverse strand, counting down.
ATGAGTTATGTTACGGGTCTCATTACCATCCCCCCTAGACTGTCGGGCCAAAAGGGATTCGTAACACTGTTTGAGGAGAGTGCACAATTTTGAACATGCAAAGTTATTCATAAACAAATTAGGCAAATTTGGGCAGTCTTGATACACAATTTTGAACAGAAATGCAATAGTTCATTGGATCAATCTAAAAATGTGCACATACACTGATGCTATTTAGTGGCCAAAATCTAAATTGCACCTGGGCTGGAATAATACATTATGGCCTTTCTCTTGCATTTCAACGATGGTACAATTTTTTTTTCAAAAGAACGATTGTTTTTCTCTTTGTATTATCTTTTACCAGATTTATTGTGTTATATTCTACTACATTAATTTCACATTTCCATAAACTTAAGTGTTTCCTTTCAAATGATGCCAAGAATATGCATATCCTTGCTTCAGGGCCTGAGCTACAGGCAGTTAGATTTGGGTATGTCATTTTAGGCAAATATTGAAAAAAGGGGGATAATCCTTAAGAGGATGTAGAAAATAGTAAAACATTTTTTTTACAAAAACTGGAATCTGTAGGTGTGTCCAAACTTGACTGGTACTGTACGTTACAATCACTAAAAAGATAAAAGGTTACGTTTGACATCACTTGAAAGCTTACAAATCAGGGTTGTAAAGCTATTTTATAATTTCTAGATTTAATTACGAAACATTTGTATATAGTTTTTTGCTTTAACCACCAATGATCTAAAAACGTGTAAAACATTTTTTTTTAATCCATTTTCACTTATGTTGTATCTTAGATCCTATTTGACATAATCTGAGGTGTTCGTGTTGTGTCCGCCATCGGTTGAGACATGGCATGTTCCTGAATAAAGGGTGCGTTTCATGTTTTGGCTGATAAATGTAGCTACTAAACATTACAATTACAAACTTAACAAACTTTCAAATCATTACAAACTTTCAAATCGAATCAAAGTTTGTCACATGCACAGACCTTACCGTGAAATGCTTACTTTACAAGCCCTTAACTATCAATTCAGGTCAAGGAATAGAGCTAATAAAAACTTTACTAAATAAACTAAAGTATAAAATACAAAAAGTAACACAATAATATAACAATACCGAGTCAATGTGTGTGTGGGGGGGGACGACAGGTTTGTCAAGGTAATCTGTACATGTAGGTAGGGGTAAAGTGACTATGCATAGATAAACAGCGAGTTGCAGCAGTGTAAAAACAAAGGGGGGGTGTCAATGTAAGTAGTCCGAGTGGCCATTTGATTAATTGTTCAGCTGTCTTATGGCTTGGGGGTAGAAGACGGTTGGATGCTGAGCAGTTGCCATTCCAGGTGGTGATGCAACCAGTTAGGATGCTCTCGATGGAGCAGCTGTAATTAGTACCACAAAGATGGTTGGAGGTCCAACCATCTTCCATAGATAAAAATATAGATAATAGAAAATACATATTTGTGGTAACTAAAAGCTCAAATTTAAATTACATTTCAATGTCAATGGTGTAACAGCTAATTGCAAGTCCATTCTATGGATTCTATTTCTATGATTAAATTGACACCTACCCTGTGTTCAAGAGTATGCTGTGTCTCAACCGATGGCTGGCACAACACAAACACCTCAGATTATGTAAACTAGGATCAAGCTACAGCATATGTGAAGAAAAAGAAAATCAGTTTACAAATGTTTTTATAATTGATGTTAAAGGTGTCACACACTCCATATGTTATGTACCCCTCTATCTTCTCTCTAGCTAGCCCCCTCTTAGCAACAGTTAGACCACAAACCACTTTTCTCTGGCAGATCAGGGAAACCGTGTCTCACACACACACACACACACACAATGTGAGATGAATGATTGACACCTCTAAACTTCCAGTAAATGGTTTGCCTCCAATGCTCCTTATAGGACACATCACTGCACTCTATAGTCCTCTGTAAACTGGTCATCTCTGTATACCTGACACAAAACCCACTGGTTGATGCTTATTTATAAAACCTTCCCCTCTATCTGAGATACTGTACCTACTGCTGCCAGTCACATTCTGTTAAAGGTCCCCAAAGCACACACATCCCTGGGTCACTCTTCTTTACAGTTCAGTGCAGCTAGTGACTGGAAAGAGCTGCAAAACACTCAAACTGGACAGTTTTATCTCTTCATTCAAAGACTCAATCATGGACACTCTTACTGACACCTGTGGCTGCTTTGCCTGATGTATTGTTGTCTCCATCTTCTTGCCCTTTTCTGTTGTCTGTGCCCAATAATGTTCATACCATGTTTTGTGCTGCTACCATGTGCTGCTGCCATGTTGTGTTGCTACCATGTTGTGTTGTCATGTGTTGCTGTCATGTAGTGTCTCTCGTTGTGATGTGTGTTTTGTCTTAACATTTTTATTTTAATCCCAGTCCCTCTCCCTGCAGGAGGCCTTTTGCCTTTTGATAGGGTGTCATTGTAAATAAAAATGTGTTAACTGACTTACCTAGTTAAATAAAAGGTTAAATAAAAAAATACAGAAATCTGTCACTTGAAATGAATTCATTAGGCCCTAATCTATGGCTTTGACCTGACTGGGAATACAGATATGCATGTGTTGGTCACAGATTTAAAGTGGAAGAGGGCTCAGAAAACCAGTAAGTATCTGGTGTGCCCAGCCATTTGCCTCATGCAGCGCAACACACCTCCTTCGCATTGAGTTGACCAGGCTGTTGATTGTGGCCTGTGGAATGTTGTCCCACTCTTCTTCAAAGGATGGATATTTGCGGGAACTGGAACACTCTGCGTACACGTTAATCTGCGTACACATTAATCCAGAGCATCCCAAACATGCTCAATGGTTGACATGTCTGGTGAGTATGTAGGCCATGGAAGAACTGTCCCATTTTCATATTTCAGGAATTGTGTACAGATCCTTGTATTATCATGCTGAAACATGAAGTGATGGGACAATGGGCCTCAGCATCTCTGTGCATTCAAATTGCCATCGATAAAATTCAATTGTGTTCGTTGTCCGTAACTCATGACTGCCCATACCATAACCCCACCTCCATCATGGGGAACTCTGTTCACAACGTTAACATCAGCAAACTGCTCGCCCACACGAGGCCATACATGCTGTCTGCCAGCTGCCAGGTACAGTTGAAACCAGGATTCATCCATAACGAGCACACTTCTCCAGCAAGCCAGTGACCAAAGGCTTCGCTGAGATGGTTTCTGACAGTTTGTGCCAAAATGATTAGGTTGTGCAAACCCACAGTTTCATCAGCTGTCCGAGTGGCTGGTCTCAGACGATCCCGCCGATGAAAAGGCCTGATGTGGAGGTCCTGGGCTGCCGTGGTTACACGTGGTCATAATTTCAAATTCTCAGAAATTATGTTGTAGGCGGCTTATGGTAGCGAAATTAACATCAAAATCTCTGGCAACAGCTCTGGTGGACAATTGCACGCTCCCTCAAAACAGGAGACATCTGTGGTATCGGGTTGTGTGACAAAACTGCACATTTTAGAGTGGCCTTTTATTGCCCCCTGCACAAGGTACACCTGTGTAATGATCATGCTGTTTAATCAGCTTCTTGGTATACCACACCTGTTAGGTGGATGGATTATCTTGGCAAAAGATAAATGCTCACTAACAGGGATGTAAACAAATTTGTGCACAAAAGTTGAGAGAAATAAGCTTTATGTGCACATGGAACATTTCTGGGATCTTTTATTTCAGCTCATGAAACATGAGACCAACACTTTACAAGTTGCATTTATATTTTTGTTCAGTGTATTTCAAGTTCCATAATTGCTCAATATTTAGAAAATCTCAGTCAGTGTGTATCAACAGGCTCTGTTACATACCCCATTAAGTCCTTTAACGAGCTGCTAAAACACCTGCAGCCCATCAAACATCCAACCCCCCCCTATTCCTCTCCAGCTGTCTGGGCTGCTTCCATCCCTCCATCTCCCCCTCTTTCTTCTCCAGCCTCACTCACTTCCACATCCCACCAAACAACCCCATTCTCCCTATTTTCTCCCATTCTTTCCATCCACCCCTGTGCTGATTCTCAGTAAAACTGCAGCTGTGCAGGATCAAAATAGAACGAGCGCAGGCCTTAGAATTAGCAGCAACTGCTAATCAAACAGGGGCGTGAACGAGAGATGGAGAGAGAAAATGTAAGAGAAAGACCGAGAGAGCGAAAAAAATATGAGGGAGGGAGAGAGAAAATAGAGAGAAAGAGAGAGGATGCGAGAAAACACATGACAGAAGGAAATTGATGAAAAGGAGAGCTGACAAGGAAGGTCCAAGGCCATATAATATCTCAGAGTTTGACCACCAGTAGAAGCTGGTGAATGTCTATCTCAATTACAATCTCTGTTTACATCCAAAATGGCACCCTATCCCTTTATTGTGGACTACTTTTGACCAGGACCCATAGGGCTCTGGTCGAAAGTAATGCACAGTACTATGTAGGAAATAGGTTGCTGTTTGGGAGGCAGTAATAGTCTGCTGTGTAATGGGAGCCAGAGTGTGTATGTTTCCTAGTGCTGAGACAGCACAGGACAGGGTCCAGGATCAGACTGCAGCTATCGCCATCTGGATCACATCTACTGCAGAGAGCGAGAGAGGGAGAAAGAGAGGGGGGAGAGAGGGTGGGGAGAGAGAAAGAGAGAGGGGGAGATATGGGGGGAGGGGGGGGATTGAGGGACAGAGAGAATGAGAGGGGGGAGATGTAGAAGAGAAAGAGAGGGCTAGAGAGTACAGAAAGTGATAATATCATACTCTTATGAACAGGGGAAGGAGGCAGATATAAAAAAATATATATATTATTGTCACCTAAGCCAGATAGGGCGGCAGCGTAGCCTAGTGGTTAGAGCGTTGGACTAGTAACCGGAAGGTTGCAAGATCAAACCCCCGAGCTGACAAGGTACAAATCTGTCGTTCTGCCCCTGAACAGGCAGTTAACCCACTGTTCCTAGGCCGTCATAGGCCGTCATTGAAAATAAGAATTTGTTCTTAACTGACTTGCCTGGTTAAATAAAGATTTTAAAAAATAGGTGCTGTGAAATGTGTTGTTTTACAGGTTCAGCCATAGTAGTAAGGTTTCCCTGGAGAAAGTTAGGGTTAAGTGCTTTGCTTAAGGGTACATCAACAGATTCTTTACCTTGTCGGCTTGGGTGTTCAAACCAGCAACCTTTTGGTTACTGGCCCGACACTCTAACCTCTAGGTTACCTGCCGAAAGAGGGAGGAGATAGAGAAGCAGAGATGAGGGAGAGGAATGGCAGGGACTGGAGTATACTGAACAAAAATATAAACACAACATGCAACCATTTCAATGATTTTACTGAGTTCCAGTTCATATAAGGAAATCGGTCTATTTAAGTAAATGAATGTTGCCCTAATCTATGAATTTCACAAGACTGGGCAGGAGCTAGCTGATTAGCTGTTGTCTCACCTACTGTTTTAGCTAGCTTTCCCAATTCAACACCTGTGATTACTGTATGCCTCGCTGTATGTCTCTCTCAAATGTCAATATGCCTTGTATACTGTTGTTCAGGTTAGTTATCATTGTTTTAGTTCACAATGGAGCCCCTAGTTCCACTCTTCACGCCCCTGATAACTCCTTTGTCCCACCTCCCACACATGCGGTGACCTCACCCATTACTACCAGCATGTCCAGAGACACAACCTCCCTCATCATCACCCAGTGCCTGGGCTTACCTCCGCTGTACCCGCACCCCACCATACCCCTATCTGCGCATTATGCCCTGAATATATTCTACCATGCCCAGAAACCTGCTCCTCTTATTCTCTGTCCCCAACGCTCTAGGCGACCAGTTTTGATAGCCTTTAGCCGCACCCTCATACTACTCCTTCTCTGTTCCGCGGGTGATGTGGAGGTAAACCCAGGCCCTGCATGTCCCCAGGCACCCTCATTTGTTGACTTCTGTGATCGAAAAAGCCTTGGTTTCATGCATGTCAACATCAGAAGCCTCCTCCCTAAGTTTGTTTTACTCACTGCTTTAGCACACTCTGCTAACCCTGATGTCCTTGCTGTGTCTGAATCCTGGCTCAGGAAGGCCACCAAAAATTCAGAGATTTCCATACCCAACTATAACATCTTCCGTCAAGATAGAACTGCCAAAGGGGGCGGAGTTGCAGTTTACTGCAGAGATAGCCTGCAAAGTAATGTCATACTTTCCAGGTCCATACCCAAACAGTTCGAACTACTAATTTTGAAAATTACTCTCTCCAGAAATAAGTCTCTCACGGTTGCCGCCTGCTACCGACCCCCCTTAGCTCCCAGCTGTGCCCTGGACACCATTTGTGAATTGATCGCCCCCCATCTAGCTTCAGAGTTTGTTCTGTTAGGTGACCTAAACTGGGATATGCTTAACACCTCGCCAGTCCTACAATCTAAGCTAGATACCCTCAATCTCACACAAATCATCAAGGAACCCACCAGGTACAACCCTAACTCTGTAAACAAGGGCACCCTCATAGACGTCATCCTGACCAACTGGCCCTCCAAATACACCTCCGCTGTCTTCAACCAGGATCTCAGCGATCACAGCCTCATTGCCTGTATCCGCTACGGAGCCGCAGTCAAACGACCACCCCTCATCACTGTCAAACGCTCCCGAAAACACTTCTGTGAGCAGGCCTTTCTAATCGACCTGGCCCGGGTATCCTGGAAGGACATTGACCTCATCCCGTCAGTTGAGGATGCCTGGTCATTCTTTAAAAGTAACTTCCTCACCATTTTAGATAAGCATGCTCCGTTCAAAAAATGCAGAACTAAGAACAGATACAGCCCTTGGTTCACCCCAGACCTGACTGCCCTCGACCAGCACAAAAACATCCTGTGGCGGACTGCAATAGCATCGAATAGTCCCCGTGATATGCAACTGTTCAGGGAAGTCCGGAACCAATACACGCAGTCAGTCAGGAAAGCTAAGGCCAGCTTCTTCAGGCAGAAGTTTGCATCCTGTAGCTCCAACTCCAAAAAGTTCTGGGACACCGTGAAGTCCATGGAGAACAAGAGCACCTCCTCCCAGCTGCCCACTGCACTGAGGCTAGGTAACACGGTCACCACTGATAAATCCATGATTATCGAAAACTTCAATAAGCATTTCTCAACGGCTGGCCATGCCTTCCGCCTGGCTACTTCAACCTCGGCCAACAGCCCCCGCAGCTCCTCGCCCAAGCCTCTCCAGGTTCTCCTTTAACCAAATCCAGATAGCAGATGTTCTGAAAGAGCTGCAAAACCTGGACCCGTACAAATCAGCTGGGCTTGACAATCTGGACCCTCTATTTCTGAAACTATCTGCCACCATTGTCGCAACCCCTATTACCAGCCTGTTCAACCTCTTTCATATCGTCTGAGATCCCCAAGGATTGGAAAGCTGCCGCAGTCATCCCCCTCTTCAAAGGGGGAGACACCCTGGACCCAAACTGTTACAGACCTATATCCATCCTGCCCTGCCTATCTAAGGTCTTCGAAAGCCAAGTCAACAAACAGGTCACTGAGCATCTCGAATCCCACCGCACCTTCTCCGCTGTGCAATCTGGTTTCCGAGCCGGTCATGGGTGCACCTCAGCCACACTCAAGGTACTCAACGATATCATAACCGCCATCGATAAAAGACAGTACTGTGCAGCCGTCTTCATCGACCTTGCCAAGGCTTTCGACTCTGTCAATCACCATATTCTTATCGGCAGACTCAGGAGCCTCGGTTTTTCGGGTGACTGCCTTGCCTGGTTCACCAATTACTTTGCAGACAGAGTTCAGTGCGTCAAATCGGAGGGCATGCTGTCTGGTCCTCTGGCAGTCTCTATGGGGGTGCCACAGGGTTCAATTCTCGGGCCGACTCTTTTCTCTGTGTATATCAATGATGTTGCTCTTGCTGCGGGCGATTCCCTGATCCACCTCTACGCAGACGACACCATTCTATATACCTTCGGCCCGTCTTTGGACACTGTGCTATCTAACCTCCAAACAAGCTTCAATGCCATACAACACTCCTTCCGTGGCCTCCAACTGCTCTTAAACGCTAGTAAAACCAAATGCATGCTTTTCAACCGGTCGCTGCCTGCACCCGCATGCCCGACTAGTATCACCACCCTGGATGGTTCCGACCTAGAATATGTGGACGTCTATAAGTACCTAGGTGTCTGGCTAGACTGCAAACTCTCCTTCCAGACTCATATCAAACATCTCCAATCGAAAATCAAATCAAGAGTCGGCTTTCTATTCCGCAACAAAGCCTCCTTCACTCACGCCGCCAAGCTTACCCTAGTAAAACTGACGATCCTACCGATCCTCGACTTCGGCAATGTCATCTACAAAATGGCTTCCAACACTCTACTCAGCAAACTGGATGCAGTCTATCACAGTGCCATCCGTTTCGTCACTAAAGCACCTTATACCACCCACCACTGCGACTTGTATGCTCTAGTCGGCTGGCCCTCGCTACATATTCGTCGCCAGACCCACTGGCTCCAGGTCATCTACAAGTCCATGCTAGGTAAAGCTCCGCCTTATCTCAGCTCACTGGTCACGATGGCAACACCCATCCGTAGCACGCGCTCCAGCAGGTGTATCTCACTGATCATCCCTAAAGCCAACACCTCATTTGGCCGCCTTTCGTTCCAGTACTCTGCTGCCTGTGACTGGAACGAATTGCAAAAATCGCTGAAGTTGGAGACTTTTATCTCCCTCACCAACTTCAAACATCAGCTATCTGAGCAGCTAACCGATCGCTGCAGCTGTACATAGTCTATTGGTAAATAGCCCACCCTTTTTCACCTACCTCATCCCCATACTGTTTTTATTTATTTACTTTTCTGCTCTTTTGCACACCAATATCTCCACCTGTACATGACCATCTGATCATTCATCACTCCAGTGTTAATCTGCAAAATTGTAATTATTTGCCTACCTCCTCATGCCTTTTGCACACATTGTATATAGACTCCCCCTTTGGTTTCTACTGTGTTATTGACTTGTTAATTGTTTACTCCATGTGTAACTCTTTGTTGTCTGCTCACACTGCTATGCTTTATCTTGGCCAGGTCGCAGTTGCAAATGAGAACTTGTTCTCAACTAGCCTACCTGGTTAAATAAAGGTGAAATAAAAAATAAAAAAAATGGGTGGGCCTCGGAGAGCCCTCACCAACTTGGGGGCCAGGCCCACCCACTGGGGAGCCAGGCCCAGCCAATCAGAATTAGTTTTTCCCCACACAAGGGCTTTATTACAGACAGAAATACTCCTCAGTTTTATTAGCTGTCTGGGTGGCTGGTCTCAGACAATCCCGCAGGTGAAATAGTCGGATTTGGAGGTCCTGGGCAGGCATAGTTACACGTGGTCTGCGGATGTGAGGCCGGTTGGACTTACTGACAAATTACGTTGGAAGTGACTTATGGTAGAGAAATGAACATTAAATTATTTGGCAACAGCTTTGGTGGACATTCCTGCAGTCAGCATGTCAATTGCACGCTCCCTCAAAACATGAGACATCTGTGGCATTGGGTTGTGTGGCAAAAATGCACATTTTATAGTGGCCAATTATTGTCCCTAGCACAAGGTGCATCTGTGTAATTATCATGCTGTTTAATCAGTTTATTGATATGCCACACCAGTCAGGTGGATGGATTATCTTGGAAAAGGATAAATGCTCACTAACAGGGATGTAAACAAATTTCTGCACAACATTTGAGAGAAATAAGCTTTTTCTGCGCATGTAAAATGTCTGGGATCTTTTTATTTCAGCTCATGAAACACACTTTACATGTTGCATTTCTATTTTTGTTCAATATACAGTTTGAAGTCGGAAGTTCACATACACTTAGGTTGGAGTCATTAAAACTCATATTTCAACCACTCCACAAATTGCTTGTTAACAAACTATAGTTTTGGCAAGTCGGTTAGGACATCTACTTCATGCATGACACAAGTCAATTTTCAAACAATTGTTTACAGACAGATTATTTCACTTACAATTCACTGTATCACAATTCCAGTGGGTCATTACATAGTTTACTGTGCCGTTATACAGCTTGGAAAATTCCAGAAAATGTCATGGCTTTAGAAGCTTCTGATAGTTAAGAATGTGTTCTTAACTGACTTGCCTGGTTAAATAAAAGGTAAAAAAAAAAAATTGTCTAATTGACATCATTTGAGTAAATTGGAGGTGCACCTGTGGATGTATTTCAAGGCCTACCTTCAAACTCAGTGCCTCTTTGCTTGACATCATCGGAAAATCAAGAGAAATCAGCCAAGACCTCAGCAAAAAAATGGTTCGCCTCCACATGTCTGGTTCATCCTTGGGAACAATTTCCAAACGCCTGAAGGTACCACGTTCATCTGTACAAATAGTAGTATGCAATTATAAACACCAAAGGGACCACGTAGCCATCATACCGCTCAGGAATGAGACGCGTTCTTTGGTACGAAAAGTGCAACTCAATCCCAAAACAACAGTAAAGGAGACCTTGTGAAGATGCTTGAGGAAACAAGTACAAAAGTATCTATATCCACAGCAAATCGAGTCCTATATCAACATAACCTGAAAGGCCGCTCAGCAAGGACGAAGCCACTGCTCCAAAACCGCCATAAAAAAGCCAGACTACGGTTTGCAACTGCACATGGGGACAAAGATCGTACTTTTTGGAGAAATGTCCTCTGGTCTGATGAAACAAAAATAGAAGTCTTTGGCCCACCATTGTTATGTTTGGAGGAAAAAAAGGGGGATGCTTGCAAGCCGAAGAACACCATCCCAACCGTGGCAGCATCATGTTGTGGAGGTGCTTTGCTGCAGGAGGGACTGGTGCACTTCACAAATTAGATGACATCATGAGGGCGGAAAATTCTGTGGATATATTGAAGCAACATCTCAAGACATCGGTCAGGAAGTTAAGGCTTGGTCTCAAATGGGTCTTCCAAATGGACAATGACCCCAAGCCTACTTCCAAAGTTGTGGCAAGTTGGCTTAAGGACAACAAAGTCAAGGTATTGGAGTGACCATCACAAAGCCCTGACCTAAATCCTATAGAGCATTTGTGGGCTGAACTGAAAAAGCGTGTGCGAGCAAGGATGCCTTAAAACCTGACTCAGTTACACCAGCTCTGTCAGGAGGAAAAAAATTTGCCCAACATATTGTGGGAAGCTTGTGGAAGGCTACACAAAACGTTTGACCCACAAGTTAAACAATTTAAAGGCAATGCTACCAAATACTAATTGACTGTTTGTAAACTTCTGACCCACTGGGAATGTGATGAAAGAAATAAAAGCTGAAATAATTCTCTCTACTATTATTCTGACATTTCACATTCTTAAAATAAAGTAGTGATCCTAACTGACCTAAACCAGTGAATCTTTAATATAATTAATGTCAGGAATTGTGAAAAACTGAGTTTAAATGTGTAAACTTCTGACTTCAACTGTAGCTGCATATTTTCTCTTGACACAAGGGTCAGTGACAGACAGACCAGGGTACATGGAGAGTCAGAGAACAGCCTAATTAATGTCTGGACCTCTGGGGGTAGATCAGCTTTAATATTGCAGATAGATTGTCTGCATCATTTTCAATCCCCCATGTATATTTTTTTGTAAATACATACCGTACCAGTCAAACGTTTGGTCACACCTACTCATTCAAGGGTTTTTCTTTATTTTTACTATTTTCTACATTGTACATGATTCCAACACACATGGAATCATGTAGTAACGAAAACAATGTGTTACACATCTAAATATATTGTATATTCTTCAAAGTAGAAAAACACTAAGTGCAAGCCAGATGGAAATGGCGTGTCGCTGCAGAATTCTGTGGTAGCCATGCTGGTTAAGTGTGTCTTGAATTGTAAATAAATCACAGACAGTGTCACCAGCAAAGCAGAATGCCAAGAGTTTGCAAAGATGTCATCAAGGCAAAGGGTGGCTACTTTGAAGATTCTCAAATATACTTTTTTGGTTACTACATGATTCCATATGTTTTATTTCATAGTGTTGATGTCTTCCCTATTATTCTAAAATGTAGAAAATAGTCAAAATAAAGAAAGACCTTTGAATGAATAGCAAAATTATTACTATTAATCTAAATAGCATCTGAAGGTAGACCATTATATTATGCACGGTTGTGACCCACTTTCTCAACCCAAAATGTTTCCTTGGTGAGAGGACACCATGCCCCTCATTTTTTCAAAGCGTGTTATACTGATCTTACAAACTTTCCTGGTACGCAAAATAAAGCTTCAAGATTAACCTTTTACCCTTTAGTCTCATGTACTTTGACCCCTCTGCCTGACTGGCTGTCAGCTCTGGACCCATTGATGAGGAGCCTGGGAAAAAAAGCCTAAACATTGTCCTCTTCCTCAGATTCACCTTCCTCCTCCTCATCTCCATCTCTCATTCGGACCACCTGCCCTTTCTCTCTAGTCAGGGCCTCCCCCTAACAACAGGCAAAGGTTCCTTAGTACCTTTGACCACATCAGCCTCTCCCCTCCCACCTCCTTTCTTCTCCCCTTTTTTCCCCTCTTCCACTTGACACCCTCCTCCACCGCCCCTAGCCCTTCCCCACTATACTCTCCTCATCCACTAGCATAACCTGACTAGGCCCTGCCTCATCTACACCACCATCCATGACATGACTAGATCCAGTCTCAGCTACGCCACCAACACATCCCTTACAAATATTCCACTAGCAATCAACCTACCCACCAAATTCACTCTTTTCATGAAGACAATCACAGCTTTGTTAATTCTGGAAGCGGAATCCATAAATTCATCTCCTAGCTGTTCGCCGACCATGAGCAGAACCTCCTCCACCTTAACTCCATTCTCAGGAACACACCTGAATCCATGCGGTGATGACAGCATCTCCTTCGCCCAAGGCTGCGAAGCCATCATTGCACACCACACCGTTCAAACCACAGGAAACTAAAAAAACTCTTCTTCCTCCCTAACTTTGAAAAAAAAAACGAATTAAACTAACAGTGTGTTAACCATAGAAAAGAAAAATTGAAAGAAAGTAAGGACAGAGCCCTTTACATGGCCTCTCAACTACAAAACACTCCCAAGGCAGAGAAAGAGAGAGGCAGAGAGAGAGGCAGAGGCAGAGAGAGAGAGAGGCAGAGAGAGAGAGAAGAAAGCGGAGAGAATGCTACATCACACCCACAGACGACATCTCCCCTACGATGTCTAGAATGAAAATACGTTCTAGACCATCTGATTCTGCCCAGAAAACGATCAGTTGAGCAAGAGCCAAAACACACATGGGTACAGCGACATTTAGTAAATTCGTCATTAACTTTGATACTTAGGTCCAATCGCTGATGACTTTGTTTTCTACGACACCCCTCAATTTGACATTTTTCAATTTCTTCAATGTCACCATGCATTCAGCAATCGGGAAACAAAGGACTTCTGGGAATATGGAAGCCTGTCCCAGAGACGGGGATTAGTCCTACAATGACCAGGCAGAGGGATGGTCGGACAGACGGAAGGACAGGGACATTGAAATACAGATACCCATGTTGAATGGTGACAACAATTTTGGCTCTAACTATTAAATATCTGTACACACCTGTTCCTCAACATCACCTTGCCACCCTGAGTATAACCTCACCCGTCAGTCTCAGACTCACCACTGATTTAGTTCACAATCACGAACCAAGCGGTCACAACTCATTACTGCCTTAATAAACTTTGGGGTGAAGCTTTTCCTCGGTACAGATCTTGGAACAGCTTCCCCTCCTCATCCTAACCATTAGTAGGGAAAATGCTAAACTGACCCAAGAACAGCATACAGGGACAACTCCACCCTACTGCTCCTAATAATGGATCCAAATGGTATTGCGGTCACTCACAGACAGAAACAAAAGAATATTGGCCAGTCCAATATCCTACATTTGTTCATTTGCTCATTCATTCACCCGTTGACTTGGACAAACACTCACATCATCTTATCAGCAGCCTATTAGATGAAACATGAGCAAAGAGACACATTTTTCCCACAGAAACTATATTGCCCTGGACTGACCCGCAGTCACCCCCCCACCACCCTTCACTCCCTGTACATCCCTGACAGCCCCCTGCCTCTGTTTCCGCCCCTCTCCCTCTCAACTGAGAGGGAGTAACACACAGCTCTGTTCACATCATGGCTCGCTCCTGGATAATACATTACCCTCCACACAAACGCACACGCACACACCCAGTCACACGCACACACCCAGTCACACGCACACTTACACAAACACAGAGAGAGGACACATTCTCCCCTCGCTGTATGTTAATACCACATGGCTAACACTCTTATACAAAAACAGAAGGAGCCCAAACAGATTCCCTCTAGCCTCTTACACTCCGCCCGCCCCCCCGCCCCCAACAAAGGAAGAAGGGAGGCTGCAGCCAACAGCTCCGCGGTCTGATGTTAGTTACCATAACAATGATGGTGAGGGCTCTACCTCCCCCGGTGGTGGTGTGGCCTTCGCCGGGAGGCAGGGCGTCCGAGGATAGCTGGTCCTGGCGGGAGCACATGTGGACACAGTTGGCCCGGCCCACAGAACGTAGGGCCTGGAGGAGCACCAAGCTGGCCGAGCAGCCCATACCCAGGTACCCAACCACGTCACCCCCAGACAGAGCCCTCTGCCCTGGATTCACCACCCAGCCCTGGCCCCCTGGACCTTGGACCAGACTAATAGCGCTAAGTGATGCTAAGTTCAGGAAACCCCAGCTACAGCCTAGTCAGGTTAGCCCAGGTTAGTCCCTAAAGCTCCGGTGCTCCAGCACTGCCTGTCTACTTCGTACTGCAGTCCCACTGCTCTCCTCTGGCTCAGTACGGCTAAGTGCTGAGCGCTGGGACCCTCCAGCTGCAGCAGACAGAGGCTGCCTTGTCGCTCCACTCTCCGCACTGATCTGATCTGCCTACACTGTAGCTGAACACAGCTGGCTCCTCCAATCGAAGCAAGACACGGTCGTCAGCTGACCAGAACTGACAGCCAAAAACACACACAGGCACGCACTCTAGCACCCAGTCTCGCCCGCTCCCTCGAGTTCTCGTGCACGCTCTCTCTCTCTCGTCCACACATACTGCTCACACAAATATCCAACGTGATTTAGAGGGACATGGTAAAAAGACAGGAAGTCAATCCAAGCTGGAGTGAGCTCTGGGAATTGCACTAAGCAAAGGAGTGTGTGTGTGTGTGTGTGTGTGTGTGTGTGTGTGTGTGTGTGTGTGTGTGTGTGTGTGTGTGTGTGTGTGTGTGTGTGTGTGTGCACGTATGTGTGTTTCTGTGCATGCGTGTCCAAATCACCAGCTGTGTTACACCAGCCGTAACAGTGTCATTCAACTATTCAGACCAGCCACCTACTCCACACACTATGTCTCGCTCCATACTTCCTCTCTCCCACTTAAGAATTTGAAATCTAGCTCATACTGTACACTCACTTAGCGGTACCTAAAGTGCTGCAGTCTGCACCGAAAAGCTAAATAGCACAGAGAAAGAAAAGGAAGATGGCTGTTCAACAACAGGTTGAATGAAACTAAGTGGAAAACATGGCAGTTGTGGATGTTGTTCCAAAGCCTAACACAATGAAATGACAGTGCTTTCTAAGGTGATGATTCATTCAAAAAGCCCATACGCACATTAAGAGTTTACTCATTCCCAATGGATTAAATAAAACCATTTCCTCATCAATCTACACAAAATCCCCATAATAACAAAGCGAAAACTGGTTTTTAGAAACTTTTGCACATTTATGAAAAGTAAAAAACATATACCGTATTTATATACCGTATTTAAATAAGTATTCAGACCTTTTGAGCTCAGGTACATCCTGCTTCCATTGACCATCCAAGAGATGTTTCTACAACTTGAATCATGTCCACCTGTGTTAAATTCAATTGATTGGACATGATTTGGAAAGGCATACTTGTCTGTATAAGGTCAAGAACCTTATACCAAGAACCCGATGGTCCCTCTGACAGAGCTCCAGAATTATTTTGTGGAGATGGGAGAACCTCTCAGAAGGACAACCATCTCTGCAACACTAAACCAATCAGGCATTTATGGTAGAGTGGCCAGACGGAAGCCACTCCACAGTAAAAGGCACATGACAGCCCGCTTGGAGTTTGCCAAAAGGAACCTAAAGGACTCTCAGACTATGACAAACAAGATTATCTGGTCTGATGAAACCAAGGTTGAACTCTTTGCCCTGAATGCCAAGCGTCACCTCTGGAGAAAACCAGGCACCGCTCAAGACCTGGCCAAAACCATCCCAACGGTGAAGCATGGTGGCAACGTCATGCTGCAGGGATATTTTTTAGCAGCAGGGCCTGGAACAGTAGTCAGGGTCGAGGGACCTCAGACACAGAGATCCTTGATGAAAACCTGCTCCAGACCTGAAAATAGCGGTGCAGCGACGCTCCCCATCCAACCTGACAAAGCTTGAGAGGATCTGCACAGAAGAATGAGAGAAACTCCCCAAATACAGGTGTGCCAAGCTTGTAGCGTCATAGACAAGACTCGAGGCTGTAATCGCTGCCAAAGGTGCTTCAACAGAGTACTGAGTAAAGGGTGATATTTCATTTATTTTTTTTATACATTTGCAAGATAAAACAAATACCTTTTTTTTTACTTTGTCATTACTGGGTATTGTGTGTAGATTGATGAGGGAAAAAACTATTTAATACATTTTAGTCAAGGGGTCTGAATAATTTCCGAATGCACTGTATTACTGGAAAATGGAATATCTTATGTTTCACCGAGTCATGAATGACAACAAAGATAATATACAGTTGGCTGGGTTTTCTGTGCATCGGCAGGACAGAAGTCCGGTAAGACGAGTGGTGGGGGTGTGTGTCTATTGTCAATATCAACTGGTGCGCGATGTCTAATATTAAGGTAGTCTCGAGGTATTGCTCACCTGAGGTAGAGTACCTGATAATAAGCTGTAAACCACACTATCTACCAAGAGAGTTTTCATCTATATTTTTCATAGCCGTCTATTTACCACCACAAACCGACACTAAGAACGTACTCAATGAGCTGTATAAGGCCAAACAAAAACATGCTGATCCAGAAGCGGAGCTCACAGTGGCTGGGGATACTAATGGAGGCTAACTTAATCCATTTTTACCTAATTTCTACCAGATGTCAGAGGGCCACGCCGCCACCGGGGGAAGTAGAGCTCTATACCCATCATTGTTATGGTTATATCCTCTCACGCCAACGAAGTTGAGAGATCACCTCTTCCTCTCTGACAAGCGGTTTCAACTCGCTATTTTCGTTTGAGCTTTGGTCCATCAGAATCAGTCATATGGACACAAACACATTGAGACATTATTTTACTGTAATAGAGAACTTTTCTAACGATACCCTTTTTATGTCTCAACTACTCAAATTACGCGCCGAGCAGACAACTAAACCGAGTGTATCAACGAACATCGTCTAACCAAGATGGCATAGCAGTTCAGACGTCTTTTGTCCTCGTCTTGTCGTGTCCTGTATATATATATATTATATATATATATATATATATATATATATATATATGACAAATTTTTTCACATACATTTTTTTTTTTTTTTTCCATCAACTCATCTTCAAAACACTCTCCTGCAACCCGCCTCACCAATTTATATTTATAAAAAAGTATTATTTGCCTCAAATCTGTAATCCTCCAAGAAGCTAGCCAGAAATTCCAAGAAGCTAGCCAGAAACTAGCCAGAAGCTAGCCAGGAGCTAGCCAGAAGCTAGCCCAGAAGCTAATCCAGAAGCTAGTTCAGAAGCTAGTTCAGAAGCTAGTTCAGAAGCTAGTTCAGAAGCTAGTTCAGAAGCTAGTTCAGAAGCTAGTTAGCTTCTTTACTGGCAAACGTTAGTATTCAGCTAACCACGGTTTGTGGTCATCAGCTATCCTTTAGCTCGAAAATCTATCGCCAGTTTTGTACGGCGCAGCGTGGCTCGGAACGGAACATACCGGACCAATTTTTCTCTCCATGTCCCTGGATTTGAACTGCTCTCTGGACATTCATACCCGGGTCTCACAGCTAGCTAGCTGCTATCCGTGTGACTATCGGCTTTCGTCGATTCCGGAGCAAACATAAATTATTCCGGAGCTTGCCAGCTCCGTCAATCACTCCTGAGTTCCATCAATCACTCCTGGGCTGCAGTCACCTATCCGGACCCGTTTTACTGTCTACGCGGAGCCCCACCGGGCCTTCACAACTGGACTGCCGACGTTACCTACCCGAAGGAGATCCGGCTGGCTCCTCCGTCGCGACGTTACCTGAACGCCCATCTGCGGCCTGCTAACCGTTAGCCGTCTTACCGGCTGCTATCTGAATAGACAATCGGACAATTTATTTATTTTTATTATTATTATGTTTTCTTCTTGGGCCTCTATAACTATATCTATTGTTTTTAAAATTATTGTTGTTGTGTGATTTGGATGAATCCCCTCTACCACACGGAACACCACTAATCTACTGACGGAACACAAGAGGTGGCTAACAACAGACCTCCATCCTATGCTAGCTTGCCTGGCTAGCTGTCTAAATCGCCGTGACCCCCAACCAACCTCTCCACTCACTGGACCCTTTTGATCACTCGACTAAGCATGCCTCTCCTTAATGTCAATATGTCTTGTCCATTGCTGTTCTGGTTAGTGTTTATTGGCTTATTTCACTGTAGAGCCTCTAGTCCTGCTCACTATACCTTATCCAACCTATTAGTTCCACCACCCACACATGCAATGACATCTCCTGGTTTCAATGATGTTTCTAAAGACAATATCTCTCTCTTCATCACTCAATACCTAGGTTTACCTCCACTGTATTCACATCCTACCATACCTTTGTCTGTACATTATACCTTGATGCTATTTTATCGCCCTCAGAAACCTCCTTTTACTCTCTGTTCCAGACGTTCTAGACGACCAATTCTTATTGCTTTTAGCCGCACCCTTATTCTACTCCTCCTATGTTCCACTGGCGATGTAGAGGTGAATCCAGGCCCTGCAGTGCCTAGCTCCACTCCTATTCCCCAGGTGCTCTCTTTTGACGACTTCTGTAACCGTAATAGCCTTGGTTTCATGCATGTTAATATTAGAAGCCTCCTCCCTAAGTTTGTTCTATTCACTGCTTTAGCACACTCTGCTAACCGGATGTTCTAGCTGTGTCTGAATCCTGGCTTAGGAAGACCACCAAAAATTCAGAAATGTTAATTCCAAACTACAACATTATCAGACAAGATAGAACTGACAAAGGGGGCGGTGTTGCAATCTACTGCAAAGATAGCCTGCAGAGTTCTGTCCTACTATCCAGGTCTGTACCCAAACAATTTGAACTTCTACTTTTAAAAATCCACCTCTAAAAACAAGTCTCTCACCGTTGCCGCCTGCTATAGACCACCCTCTGCCCCCACCTGTGCTCTGGACACCATATGTGAACTGATCTATCTTCAGAGCTCGTGCTGCTAGGCGACCTAAACTGGAACATGCTTAACACCCCAGCCATCCTACAATCTAAACTTGATGCCCTCAATCTCACACAAATTATCAATGAACCTACCAGGTACCTCCCCAAAGCCTTAAACACGGGCACCCTCATAGATATCATCCTAACCAACTTCCCCTCTAAATACACCTCTGCTGTCTTCAACCAAGATCTCAGCGATCACTGCCTCATTGCCTGCATCCGTAATGGGTCAGCGGTCAAACAACCTCCACTCATCACTGTAAAACGCTCCCTGAAACACTTCAGCGAGCAGGCCTTTCTAATCGACCTGGCCGGGGTATCCTGGAAGGATATTGATCTCATCCTGTCAGTAGAGGATGCCTGGATATTTTTTTTTAAATGCCTTCCTAACCATCTTAAATAAACATGCCCCATTCAAGAAATTTAGAACCAGGAACAGATATAGCCCTTGGTTCTCCCCAGACCTGACTGCCCTTAACCAACACAAAAACATCCTATGGCGTTCTGCATTAGCATCGAACAGCCCCCGTGATATGCAGCTGTTCAGGGAAGCTAGAAACCATTATACACAGGCAGTTAGAAAAGCCAAGGCTAAGCTTTTTCAAGCAGAAATTTGCTTCCTGCAACACTAACTCAAAAAAGTTCTGGGACACTGTAAAGTCCATGGAGAATAAGAACACCTCCTCCCAGCTGCCCACTGCACTGAAGATAGGAAACACTGTCACCACTGATAAATCCACCATAATTGAGAATTTCAATAAGCATTTTTCTACGGCTGGCCATGCTTTCCACCTGGCTACTCCTACCCCGGTCAACAGTACTGCACCCCCAACAGCAACTCGCCCAAGCCTTCCCCATTTCTCCTTCTCCCAAATCCATTCAGCTGATGTTCTGAAAGAGCTGCAAAATCTGGACCCCTACAAATCAGCCGGGCTAGACAATCTGGACCCTTTCTTTCTAAAATTATCTGCCGAAATTGCCACCCCTATTACTAGCCTGTTCAACCTCTCTTTCGTGTCGTCTGAGATTCCCAAAGATTGGAAAGCAGCTGCGGTCATCCCCCTCTTCAAAGGGGGGGACACTCTTGACCCAAACTGCTACAGACCTATATCTATCCTACCATGCCTTTCTAAGGTCTTCGAAAGCCAAGTCAACAAACAGATTTACCAACCATTTCGAATCTCACCATACCTTCTCTGCTATGCAATCTGGGTTCAGAGCTGGTCATGGGTGCACCTCAACCACGCTCAAGGTCCTAAACGATATTGTCACCAAAGCCCCATATACTACCCACCATTGCGACCTGTACGCTCTCGTTGGCTGGCCCTCGCTTCATACTCGTCGCCAAACCCATTGGCTCCATGTCATCTACAAGACCCTGCTAGGTAAAGTCCCCCCTTATCTCAGCTCGCTGGTCACCATAGCATCTCCCACCTGTAGCACACGCTCCAGCAGGTATATCTCTCTAGTCACCCCCAAAACCAATTCTTTCTTTGGCCGCCTCTCCTTCCAGTTCTCTGCTGCCAATGACTGGAACGAACTACAAAAATCTCTGAAACTGGAAACATTATCTCCCTCACTAGCTTTAAGCATCAACTGTCAGAGCAGCTCACAGATTACTGCACCTGTACATAGCCCACCTATAATTTAGCCCAAACAACTACCTCTTTCCCAACTGTATTTAATTTATTGATTTATTGATTTATATTATTTGTATTTCTACTTTGCACATTCTTCCATTGCAAAACTACCATTCCAGTGTTTTACTTGCTATATTGTATTTACTTTGCCACCATGGCCTTTTTTTGCCTTTACCTCCCTTCTCACCTCATTTGCTCACATTGTATATAGACTTGTTTATACTGTATTATTGACTGTATGTTTGTTTTACTCCATGTGTAACTCTGTGTCGTTGTATCTGTCGAACTGCTTTGCTTTATCTTGGCCAGGTCGCAATTGTAAATGAGAACTTGTTCTCAACTTGCCTACCTGGTTAAATAAAGGTGAAAAAAAATGGTAACTAACATCAGACTGCGGTAGGCTGAAGCTTCCCTTTACTCCACACAGAGAGACGCGCACAAAAAAATTCTCAAAGAGTCAAGTCACCCAAGTCATAGACTGTTCTCTCTGCTACCGCACGGCAAGCGGTACCGGAGCGCCAAGTCTAGGTCCAAAAGGCTCTTTAACAGCTTCTACCCCCAAGACATTAGACTGAATAATTAATCAAATGGCCACCTATTGCATTGACCCCCCCCCCCCCCCCCTTTGTTTTTACACTGCTGCATCTCGCAGTACCCCCTGTATTACCCCCTGTATATAGCCTCATTGTTATTTGATTGTGTTACTTTTTTTATTTTACTCTATTTTCTTATTAATACTGCATTGTTAGTTAAAGGGCTTGTAAGTATTCAATGCATGTGTCTAATACAATCTGATTTTAATTTGATTTGTAATCACCATATATTACACTAAGTGCTGGATGAATAATTCTGCATATAGAAAATGCACAATACAGTATACTGCTCCTCTCCCTACCAACCAATCTCATCAGCTTTCCTCCACCACAAAGTGAGAGGAGGCTCCTTCTCTCCCCCTCTCCTCCCCTCAGCAGAAAACCAGTTTGCTGTGTATACCAATTCAATTCTTCTGGATTTATTGTCTGTGAAGTGCAGGAGCCTAGAGAGCAGGGAGTTGTTTTTGGACTGGACCACAGCCTCTGGCAGCGTCCCTACATCCGTGTCTCTTAATCCTGGTCATGGAGACCCAAAGAGGGGCACATTTTAGTTATTGCCCTCTAGCACTACACACCCGATTCCACTATTCAAAGGCCCGCTTTGCAAGGGGTGCGTGCTACGCCACTGCTTATTTAAGTATAACTATATACCTATAAGAAATCTAAGATGTGTCAAATCAATTATCTCCAGCTCAGGGCTCCAGCTATGCATTTGGTTTGCTAATTTGCTAGCTAAAGTGGCTAGATGGCAAGATCAAGCGTCTTGGTTACAGCAGAGACATTCAATCCCCTCCTGGATCAAGATCCCTGTTGGCTAAATAGTTTTCTGCGGCACTTCCGGTAATACAGTATATCCGGTATGGTACAGAAACGGTATGAAAACCTGGATACTGCCCAACCCTAACAAACTAACACGCACAGTATAAGCTGTAATGTTCAGTAGTTTAGTAGAATCAGTATGTGTTTAGTATAATCCATAGAATTTGTTCAGGGTGTTATCTTGGGCCTAAACAACAGGGAGGAGCAGGCCATCTTGGGAAGCTGTAGATATCCCATGATTAGGGCCTTCAGCATCTGTGTGACAACAACACACACCCACCTCCACGAACACACCATTACAATTAGGGCTGGGCGGTATACCGTATTTTACTACACACACACACACACACACACACACACACACACACACACACACACACACACACACACACACACACACACACACACACACACAGGTATTGATGCATGGACTCCTCTACTTGAGTCATCTCTCTCCTCTCTCCCAATTCAAGTTCAATTTAAGGGCTTTATTGGCATGGGAAACATGTTTTGAAAACTTTGTTTTACACACAAAACAAAACAATATAAATAATATACTCGACTAGAAATAATTATCTTTAAAGATACCGTACTTTAGACAAGTTAAACACACCGGGCAGAAGGCTACAAAGGTTAAAGGGCAATCTATAGTACAGGGACAGAGCAAACACCTCACCATTGTTCCTGTAAAGAAGGGATAGGAGTGGAGAAATGCAACCACTCACAGACAGTCATGGACACAGACCGACCATCCACTGGACCAAAAATAAAGTTTACAATGCTGTAAGAGAAATATATTTATAATAATCATTTTATGTAAGCGTGAACAAAATGTTTTTAAAAATATATTTTAAAAAACAGTGCAAAAGCTCACATTTTAGTCTGTGACCGGGCAAGATGAACAAGGCATCCGCAGGTCACAATCAGTAAGCACATCAATCTTAATGCCCCCCCCCCCCACAAAAAAACCCACAAAGAAATGCTCATCCAACCCTTAAGTCACATACAGACTTATTTAAAAAGAAATGTGAATACCATTAGAGGATGGACTGTTTAAAATAAGACCGGAATGGAGACCAAGCCATTCCGGTCTGATTTGGGGTTCCCACGTATATTGAACTACATTTTTTCTAGTTTCAGAGAGCACAAGACATCTCTCACCCAACATTTATAAGATGGGGGAGCTACCATCTTCCAGTTCTGTAGTATTAGCCATCTAGCTAAAAGAGTTGTATAAGTAACAGTGTCCAACTGGATTCTTGACAGGGGGGTACCTATGGTCAGTACTCCAAAAAGGGCTGTAAGGGGAGACAGATCTATAAGTGTCATATATATCAGAGGAACATTTAAATATAAATTCCCAGAAACCTGACAGTTTATGACAGCCCCAAAAAGTGTGGTGGCTGGTTCCGTTTTATATCGGACACATGTAGGATCAAAATCAGAGAATATTCTTCCAAGTTTGGCCCCGGACCAGTGGATACAGTGAACCACCTTGAATTGAATGAGGCTGTGTCTAGTGCTAAAAGAGGACGAATGCACCCTGTGCAGCACAGATTCCCAGGAGTCTTCCCCAAGTTCCTCCCCCAAATCCTATTCCCATCGAGTCTTTAAAGGCACCAAAGAATGGTTCTGTAAGTCACAAATGATTGCATATACATCTGAATTTGAGCCCCTAGGAAGCTTGTTCAGCTCAAATATGATCTCTATAGCTGTATTTCGCAGGCCTATGGGAAAATTCAGGGGTGTTAGCTCTGACAAAGTTCCTAGTCTGGAGATAGCGGAAAAAGTGGGATTGGGGGAGGTTGAACTTTTCCTGTAGCTGAGCAAAAGAGGCAAATGTATCATCAAATAATATTTGGGCTAATGAGGAAAGGCCTAGTGAGTGCCAGATGGCAAAAGCCCCATCATTCAAAGATGGAGGAAATAAAAGGTTCTGATTGATTGGGCCTGATAGAGAAAAGCCTGAGGCTAAACGGAACTGATTCCAAATTTTAAGAGACTGCTTTACAATTGGGTTGACACACCTTTTGCCTAGGGACACTGGGAGAGACGAGCACAACACAGAAGAAAGTGCAGCAGGTTTACATGATTCAGACTCCATCTGGACCCATAGTGGTATAGGGCCAGTAGGATCAGTCTGCAGCCAGTACAAAAGAGCTCTGAAATTTGTAGCCCCATAGTATGTCTGAAAATGTTGTAGAGCTAAACCACCCAATGCCTTAGGCTTCTGTAAATGTTTTCTACCAATCCGTGGTACCCTGCTATCCCAAATAAAATACATGAATGTTTGATCCAGTGAATTAAAAAAGATTTTGGAATAAAAATGGGTAAACATTGAAATAAATATAAACATTTAGGCAACACATTCATTTTAATGATATTAATCCTTCCAATAAGAGAAAGAGGTAGCGAATTCCAAAAAGTAAAAGATTGTTTCAAACTGTCTGCTAGAGCAACAAAGTTTTCCTGAAACAAATTTGAATATTTCCCAATTAGATTAATTGATGAATTAGAGTATGATAGCAAAAGAGATGTTTTCTCCATCTGTCTCCGGATTACATCTTCAAACTAAGGGCAACACAGTGCATAGCATTCCTGACAGGGACAGGGAGACGCGTCCATCATGCATGATGACGTATAAGATGTGTTCTCTTGTTTGTGTCTGGAAGTAAAGTTAGCTAGCAAGCTAGCCAACTTTAGCCAGTTAGCTTGGGTGCTTGACTGCTTTTGTGAGGCAAGAAAAGTATTACATTTTGTGAGATTAGCGAGCTTGGATCAACCCTGCTCCTTAGCAGATTTTGGGGTTGAATAATCTTTGTGAGAATCAAGGACAGTGGATATTAGGTGACATATTCAAATTGGCAGTATATATGGGCGAGAGCACGAATGATGTTTACAAAGAGTCAAACTTTGCAACATGCCGCATTTAAATGTAATCACTAAAGGTGTAAATTTGAGGGCTCTGTGTTGATACAATAGGTAGTGAATTTGTTATGGGCGTAAAAAGGCAAAGAAACTCGTATGCCAAACATTATCAAATTAGTAAAGTATTTGGTAGAGCAGGATCAGAATGCATCATATGGGAAAGTACAACCAGCGAAACAAGAGATAACATAGTAATTAAAGTGGCCTCCCTGTGGACAGAAGATCTGTTTGTTTTGACTATAATTTTTATTTTATTCACCTGGTAAAGTAACGTTAGACGGAAAAACAGAGGAAGAGTATAGCGGAGATTATAGAGGGCTTGCTGAGTTAAAGGAAATGGAGATGAAGACTAGTGAAGACAAACAAAGGAAAGTAAGTTCACACGATTTGAATCGTTTGGATTGCTTAAGAGTTAGAAAACTAGACACTAGCAAAATGTTATTTCATTTGGTTTTATTGGGTTTTTCATGGGTTAGAGGAGATGTATTTTAAAGGGGCACAAGCATGGAACTTTCAGAAGTTTTTCTTTTCTGAGTTTGAATTGAACATGTGAATTATTTTGATAAGAAATGTACTGAAGAAACTGGGATACGAAATGTATGAAACGTTTGACTACTTTTTACATAGTTCATCTAATAGAGAAAGAAACAATTATTTGAAGGGTTTGAATGACCTCTGACCTCTGTCTTTACTTTCTAGTGTGGTTTGATCGCCCTCACTGGAAAGCCGAGAGACATTGGATGATGAATTTAAGGACATTTGTAATACTGATAATGATATAGAGGTTTATAGTTCATAGCCCTATTTGTGATTCAGTCCACAGGGAGAGAGGCCTGCCCTTGAATAAGGGGAGGCTGTCTAAAGTCTGTTTTTACCATGAAGTTATGGGTACATATGTTTTTATGGAGTTATTAAGGGTAGTAATTCGAATTTGATTTGCAGTGTTGTTTTACACATGACTCACATGGTGAATTACCAGTCTTTTGAGGTTTTTGGAGCTAGAGTGATATGTAGGAATGTATCGAGTGATATATGAAGGAGTGTATTGTTGCGTTTATTTTATTTTTGTTGCGTTCTTCAATACAAATCTCACCAGATTGGGTCTGCTGGATGATTGGGATAATATCCTGACCCTGTGTAATGATGTACGCTGAGAGTTGGGAAGCAAGTTCAGGGAGTGAATAAATTTAATAAATGAACAAAACAAGAAACACGAACAGCGCACCGACATGAAACAGCAACAGAAACAATGGGGAAGGAACCAAAGGGAGTGACATATATAGGGCAGGTAATCAAGGAGGTGATGGAGTCCAGGTGAGTGTCAATGTGTTGATGCAGATGGTGACAGTTGTGCGCCATAACGAGCAACCTGGTGACCTAGAGGCCAGAGAGGGAGCACAAGTGACAGGACCCCCTCCCCGATGCGCGGCTCCAGCCACAGAACGCCGACCAAGATGACGATCCCGGGGGTCAGGAGCGGACCGGTCGCCTAGGCTAAGGAAAAGAAACCTGACAAACCGGCAGAGGCATGAGAGCCTGATGAGCCGGCTGAGACCTCCCCGGTTGCCTTGGTCGAGGCATGGCAGCCTAGCAAGCCAGCTGAAACCCGGCAGCCTGTCGAGCCTGCTGAAACCTGGCAGCCTGTCGAGCCCGCTGAAACCCGTCGAGCCAGCTGAGGTTGAGCCTGCTGAGGCAGGGAAACCCGCCGAGCCCGCTGAGGCATGGCAGCCTGTCGAGCCCGCTGAGGCATGGCAGCCCGTCGAGGCCGCTGAGGCATGGCAGCCCGTCGAGGCCGCTGAGGCATGGCAGCCCGCTGAGGCAAGGCAGCCCGTCGAGCCCGTTGAGGCAAGGCAGCCCGTCGAGCCCGCTGAGGCATGGCAGCCTGTCGAGCCCGCTGAGGCAAGGAAACCTGTCAAACCCGCCAAGGCATGGGAATCCGACAAACCGGCTGAGGCCTCCCAGGTAGCTCCGGTTCTGACACCTGGATTCAACATCACCTCCAAAAACAAACAAAAAAACACTCCCTGATGCTTCCCTTTGGTAAGGTGTCATTCTGTAACGATGTATGCTGAGAGTCGGAAAGCAAGTTCAGGGAGTGAACACATTTCATAAATGAACAAAAAAAGAAACGTGAACAGCGCACCGACATGAATCAGGAACAGAAACAACGACACCTGGGGAAGGGAGTGGCATATATAGGGCAGGTAATCAAGGAGGTGATGGAGCAGGTGAGTGTCATAATGTGCTTATGTGCGTAACGATGGTGACAGGTGTGTGCCATAACGAGCAGCCTGGTGACCTAGAGGCCAAAGAGGGAGCACAGGTGACACCCTGAGACTCTGCGATGAGGTTGTATAAGCCAATTTGGAAAAATGGTTTCAACAGAATGTGATATTTTTTTAAACATTTGTTTTAGAAATTTGTATTAAGAATATTGGTAAAAGTAATAATTTGTCATGCAGGCAATGCTTGTCTGGATTTCTTGAATCAGAAATTAACTGTTGATCTGTTCTTTCTCGAGATTATGGATTGTGACTATACATGGTACCTAGGATGCATGGAAGGGATAATTCGACCAAAGCCCCTTCTCTGACTGGCTGAAGAAATGGCGTTCAATACGGCCCTGTCCTGCACCACTTGTATCGAGAGACCTGAGTCCGAGCCAGCAACTGGTGTACAGCATCCAGTTGAAGCAATCAACGGCCTATTCTCTCATGCATTTTTCTCTCAGGAGTGCAACAGAAGTCCATGTGGGGTGAGCATGGAGCGAGATCTGTTCCAAAGGCAAATGGATAAGACATAGTAGGAGTTGTGGTGGGGCTCAGGTGAGACATTGAAATTGGGACATTATCATGGGCCATCCACTTTGAACTGTGAAGATCTGAAGAAGAAAAATAAAAATTACAGACGACTGTGTGCCGTGAAAGGCAGGGGGGGTTGGTCAACTGCCCATAATTTATTTAGACTGTTTATTTGGGGTATCAGGTTAATTGAGGAGGTCTACACACTGCTAAATGTATAGTAATTTAGGCTAAGAATGCATTAAGATACTGCTCTGGAATTATAATCGTGATGAGAACGTTAAATACTGGAATTATAGGATAATTTTATTGTAGGTTGATATAAATGTACATTCTGCCAGTATTGATGTGTGTTAAATTGAGGGATTTTTTTGTGACAGAACATGAGAATCACTGAGCAATGTCATTCTGGATTTGGATAATTCACAGGGTTTTTGGAAACTGAATGATTTCCCTGAGCTATTCCCTATTCCTGACTACATGTCTGATGAGGACCCCAATTCTGAGCATAAGGACTAGGGGTTGACCAATTAATCGGCATGGCCGAATCGGTAATCTGCATTTTTGGACACCGATTATGGCCGATTACATTGCACTCCACGAGTAGACTGCGCGAGTGCAGCAAGGAGCCAAGGTAAGTTGCTAGCTAGCATTAAACTTATCTTATAAAAAACGGTCAATCTTCACATAATCACTAGTTAACTACACATGGTTGATGATTTTACTAGATTAACTAGCTTGTCCTGCGTTGCATAAAATCAATGCGGTGCGTGTTAATTTATCATTGTATCACAGCCTACTTCGCCAAACGGGGGATGTTTTAATAAAAGCACAATCTGTACGAATGTACCTAACCATAAACATCCATGCCTTTCTTAAAATCAATACACAGAAGTATATATATATATATTTAAATCTGCATATTTAGTTAAAAGAAATTCATGTTAGCTAGGGAAATTGTGTCACTTCTCTTGCGTTCTGTGCAAGCAGAGTCAGGGTATATGCAGCAGTTTGGGCATCCTGGCTCGTTGCGAACTGTGTGAAGACCATTTCTTCCTAACAAAGATCGTAATTAATTTGCCAGAATTTTACATAATTATGACATAACATTGAAGGTTGCGCAATGTAATAGCAATATTTAGACTTATGGATGCCACCCGTTCGATAAAATACGGAACGGTATTTCACTGAAAGAATAAACGTTTTGTTTTCGAAATGATAGTTTCCAGATTCGACCATATTAATGACCTAAGGCTCGTATTTCTGTGTGTTATTATATTATAATTAATTCTATGATTTGATAGAGCAGTCTGACTGAGCGGTGGTAGGCAGCAACAGGCTCGTAAGCATGAATTCAAACAGCACTTTCCTGCGTTTGCCAGCAGCTCTTCGCAATGCTTGAAGCACAGCGCTGTTTATGACTTCAAGCCTATCAACTCCCGAGATTAGGCTGGCAATACAATAGTGCCTATAAGAACATCCAATAGTCAAAGGTATATGAAATACAAATGGTATAGAGAGAAATAGTCCTATAATGACTACAACCTAAAACTTCTTAACTGGGGATATTGAAGACTTATGTTAAAAGGAACCAACAGCTTTCATATGTTCTCATGTTCTGAACAAGGAACCTCAACGTTAGCTTTTTTACAT
Organism: Oncorhynchus kisutch; assembly: GCF_002021735.2. Taxonomy (NCBI): domain Eukaryota; kingdom Metazoa; phylum Chordata; class Actinopteri; order Salmoniformes; family Salmonidae; genus Oncorhynchus; species Oncorhynchus kisutch. The sequence goes on along the minus strand of NC_034191.2, from coordinate 45,954,255 downwards.
GGCACATATTGCACTTTTACTTTCTTCTCCAACACTGTGTTTTTGTGTTATTTAATCGGTATCGGCGTTGAAAAATCTAAAATAATCTAATAAGGACCCAGATGATGAGCTCATGTTCTACACTGTGTGGACAAGGTGCCCAGAGAGGTGTGTCTGTCACTGGTGTAGGAAGGGTTCTAAATGGGGTGGACATTTGTATCATGCTGACCCCTACCTTTGTGCGTGGTGCCAGCGTGATGACTGTCCTATCTGTTGTAATGAAGCTTGTGTGTGATGTTCATTTTATGGGTTTGATTATGTTCCAAGTTGATTGTGTTTTGATAAAGACGGTATTGTCACGACTTCCGCCGAAGTTGGTCCCTCTCCTTGTTCGGGTGGCGTTCGGCGGTCGAAATCACCGACCTTCTAGCCATCGCTGATCCACTTTTCATTTTCCATTGTTTTTGTTTTGTCTTCCATCACACCTGGTTCCAATTCCATCAATCACATGTTGTGTATTTAACCCTCTGTTCCCCCCTATGTCCTTGTCGGTAATTGTTTCTTGTAGTGCTTATGCACGGTATGCTGGTATTTACCGGGTTTTGTTTGACCCATTTATTTGTATTGTTCTGTTGACGGTGGTTTATGGATATTAAACGACACCGTTGTAAATCAGTTTCCGCTCTCCTGCTCGTCCCTTCTCTGCTGCCAGTACGCACCTCACTACAGCTCAGCAACCCAGAGGAAGGTTGTTAACCATGGACGAAATGTCAGGCATCAGACGGATGTATTTTGTTAGTTTAAATGTATATTTTACAATCCTGAATTTTTCTAGAAGAAACTGAGTTTCTTGAGGGGAATGTGAGAGAAATGATATATTTGTTTGATATAAATAGTTAGCGACATTTCTGTCCTACTAGTGTCTGTTTTGTATGGTCTCCACTCTAGTTCCCTGCAGCTAATCTGGGCGTACGGTCACCGGAGATGGCTTGAGCTGACAAATGAGTTAAAGACTGCATTACATAGACAAGAATGTGTTTCACTAGAGGTAGCTTAGGAGTAGAACAATCGCTCATTGTCTCAAAATCATTATTGCATCTGGGAAACTAAGCCAGGTTGTTGGGGTAAAGAACCTACAGTCAAGACTGTTGGGTTGACCAGTCTCATTTTTGCAATAATTCATCGATATTGAACAAAGATGATTGTTTGAAGAAATGTCTTTCTCACTTGATTAGAATATTCCATGACCAGAAGCTAAGAGAAAACATTTAACGTACCTGAAGATTATAGGGTCCCCAGGAAACACTGACCAATACTTTCATTCCTACCATATCACAATAACTCCTCCCTGGCATTTTCATTTGTTGTCATCTCAAACAACACTGCATTCAAAGTGCTCACTATTATCATCATCATTCCATTTCCATGATTCCAACAGTTCACCCAAGTATTTTGATCTAAATCGCAAGTCAAATCGCAATTGCAACATTTGGTTAAATGATCTCAAATGACTGCAGGAAACGCAGTTCAATTTAACAGTACAAAACCAACCCGAATGGAGAAAGAACCATTGAAATCACTTAGAATGTATGGGTTGCCACCGTAGGATCACATGCTACTCATAAAGCAAATTTTGAATTTGTATTATTCAACAACATGAAATGCTGTCAAATACCAACATTTAAATACAGTTCTATGATATTTTGGCCAGCCTAATTACAATGCCTTCTTGAGAGGTAAATATAAACACAGTACTGTAAACACACCCGCACACACACTATAAATCAGGTCGCCTCTCTATCTCCTTCTGTTAGTGCGGGTTAGAAGGAGCATCAATAAGTAACACGGTGTAATGTGAGGGATTTAGCTTGACACACACATTACAGGGATCATGTCAGATCCTCTGACGAAGTACCGGTACACACACTGCTTATCCCTAATGCACAATGAGACTAAATGATTTATACTCTCTCTCTCTCATTAACCCCTCCCATCATCTCCACCCTTGGACTCTCTCTGCTTTACATCATCAACAATGAGGAAAATAAACCACTGCTGCTGAGTTAGTGTGTGTGTGTGTGTGTGTGTGTGTAAGCTTGTGCGTGTGTGCGCGTGCAACTTGTATGATTCCCAGTAGGGTTACAACAGTCGAATAGAAACAAGCTTGTCTCCAACGTGGATTTAAAGTGTTACAGCTGCCCGGCTTGGTCCTGGCTCCACAGCACAACCACAATAACCAAAGCACTCCCAGCCTAACTGGATTGTGTAGCCCAAATGGTGGCACAGACCGAATAGACTTTAGCAGTACTGTGTGTGTATGAGCAAGTGAGTGAGTGAGGGTTTGTGTGTGTGTGTGTGTGTGTGTGTGTGTGAGAGTTAGAGAGGGTCTGTGTTTGTGTGTTAACCCCCTGATGTGATTAAGCTCCTTACTATGAGCTCTCTCCCCTTCCTAGTCTCCAGTCTTCATGCTCTCTGGTTGCAGTGAATGGGAGGCCCTGCCAGGACTGCCGGCTGCAGTCTGCAGACTCAAGGCTCAATGGCACCCTATTCCCTATATAGTGCACTGCTTTTGACAGAAGTAGTGCACTATGTAGTGAATATGGTGCCATTCGGAACGCAGCGTCAGTGTGTGTGAGTCATCGCACGATGGGTTGATGTGGCAAGGGGGGCTGGGGTTTACATGGGGAAAACATTTGCTGTTGCCATGACGACCTCAACAGGATGCTGCCACTCAGAGCTGGGAATTCTCAGTGGCAAACTTCTGCTTTGGCCTCTGGGTCTCTGACAGGGCACTGCAGAGGGACAAAAGGTCAAGCTCGCTCCCTTTCTCCTGCTCTTTCTCCATCTCCACTCTCTCTCTCTCTCTCGCTCTCTTTCTTTCCCTTTATTTCTTTCTTTCTCTCCCTCAGCTTTAACCACTCTCAGGATCAGGAAGTAACATTTCACTCAGGCCGCAGACACGGGTGACAGGCTCGTGAGAGAAACCTGAGTAGGTTTACTTTGTAAAGTATGTGCTTAGATAATTAATGTCTTAAAAATCATGATATAGTGGAATACTGTAATAGTATTATTATAACAGTAGTATTATTATTATGTTATATTTGTAGCAGGCGCTTTCATCCATTTTACAGATGGGTGGCCCCAGCGGGAAACAAACCTGCAACCCTTGGCGTTGCAAGCTCAGCCGGTAAAGAATGGTGCCACAAAGAAGCTATTTGTGACACCTTTAACAGAGTGGAAGATAACAGCTTACGTTCCACAAGTTTGCGTTTAAGTTTCAGTTTAACTTCGAGTTCAAGTTAGGTTTTACCTTTAAGTCAAAGAAGGTTGAAACATGTAACTTCTCAGCCTGCTTAAACACTGCTGCTGGCTGCTTTTTCTGCACCACAAATAAAACTATATATCTGTTGTGCACAGTGAGCTGTATACAGGTTGTGGTGAGTGAGACACACACACACACACACGTCACACAGGCACACACCACACACACGCACAGGTCACACACACACACACACGTCACACAGGCACACACCACACACACGCACAGGTCACACACACACGCACACACACGCACACATGTGCGCACACACACACACGTCACACAGGCACACACCACACACACGCACAGGTCACACACACACGCACACACACGCACGCATGTGCGCACACACACGCGCACACACACACGCACACACACAAATGTCGATGTCATCAGTGGTATGTTAGACGGCAAGCTCTTCAAACCCACAGCCGTCCTTCCATCACAACATGTATTCTGTAAAACCACCATTATAGCACACCTCACCAGTGTTCTCTGAAATGGAGCCTTGAATTAGACAAGAAGATAGCCTTGCTAGGTGGACAGACATCTCTCTCTCTCACACACTATTTTCTTTCTCTTTATTTCTCTACCATTTCTTTCCTCTACAGAGAAAGTTGCATTTTTCTCTGGGAACATACTCTATTCCCTCATATATGTCAACAGTGAAATGTTGGCTAACTTGGGGCCAGCCTGTAACAGTGATGACTAGGGTGTATAGCAAACTATAGCCGCTCTGCTAAAAGAGGGCAGAAGGGGGAAGGTTGTAGTGATATATGGTCTACAGTACAGTCAGTACAGTACTCTGCCATTGCCATCTAGTGCCGAGCCCACAATACAACATGCACAAACACAGATCAAGACTGTGTGTGGGGGTGATGGTCTGTGTATGTGTTTTAATGCACCCATTTTATATTCATATTTTTTTGTGAGAGTAATGTGTGTGTGTGTGGGGGGTGAGAGTCATAATAGCACTGATTGTGAATTAACGTTTATATTTATGTTCACTCTAAGGATCCTTTGCATTCGTGTGTGATAGATGTATAAACCTGGTGTGTGTGCGAGGGCACGGGCACGTCAGATGAACTAGCCTCTCTGTAACGCCCTCCAGGTGGAGCCCTAACCCAGAGATGTATTTCAGGGAACTCGCTGAGCGTTTGTTTACGGAAAGAAACTATTAGTGTTGAGTGGAGAATTAAGGTCCTGGGTGGGGGGGGTAACAGAGGAACAGGGGTTGGTGAGAACAGAGGATGTTAAAATCTCTCCCTCTCTCCCCAGCCCAGCCGTCCCAACCAGGGGAGAAGGAGAGAACCACAGATCACAATCATCAGAAAGAAAAGAGGAGAGGGGAGCAGACATGGTCAATACACGAGCCTGGAAGGTGGTGGTAGTGCAGTGACAAGGTGCAGTGACATGTCTGTCTGTCTGTCTGTCTACCTGCCTGCCTGCCTGCCTGTCTGCCGGCCTGCCTGCCTGTCCGCCTGAATGCCTGTCCGCCTGAATGCCTGTCTGTCTGTGTGCCTGCCTGCCTGTCTGAATGCCTGTCCGCCTGAATGCCTGTCTGTCTGCCTGTCCGCCTGAATGCCTGTCTGTCTGTCTGCCTGCCTGTCCGCCTGAATGCCTGTCCGCCTGAATGCCTGTCCGCCTGAATTCCTGTCTGTTTGTGTGCCTGCCTGTCTGCCTGCCTGAATGCCTTTCTGCCCCATGGTAAACATGAAGACATTAGCTTTGCTAGGGGTTACGTAAAACCCAAAAGTAGTACACTATATAGGGAATAGGGTGCCATATGGGATGTACCACTGGGGTTTACAACAGCAGCAGGCCAGAGAGAACAAGAGACGAGCAAGACTAAACACTGTTATAAGGACATACAGTACTTGCACGGCAAGGCACTCATGGCAAGCACGCACACACACGCACACACACACACACACACACAGCTATCGGCGGAGCGGAGACACACAACCCTACTGTCAGAGATAAGGCAGGGTCTCATTACTTCCTCCACCCACGTGGCAGTTCACCCCCCCCCCCTTCCTCCTCGCCCGACCCTGCTGCAATCACACGACACATAGCTCAGACAGATTACAAGGCCCTGTCTTCACTTCCTTGTACAAACGCCCCCACCACCACCACCACACACCCCATCTCCCTCATTCTCTCCAAGGGATACAGCTCTCATGGAGTTAAATGTTTCTTTGGATCTAAACTTGTGCCATGTTTCCCGCTAATCAGCTGGTAGCAGGAAGACAAAGCAGGTTAATGATGAGCATGCTGGGACACACGAGGTATGGAATGGAAAGGGACGTGGAGGTCCAAAATAGAGAATTGGGGGGGGGGGGGGGTTGGAACGGGGGTTCGGTCCAAACTCAGCCCTCTTTCCTCTCTGCTCCTCTGACCTACTTTACAGTACCAGTGGGGCCCAGACCCAAATATGAACCCTATTCCCTATACAGTGCACTAGTTTTGAACAGGGCCCATATGTGCCCTATCCCCTATTTAGTGCACAACATTTGACCTACTTTATAGGTAATAGGACGCCATTTGGGACGCAGCCCAGCTTCCCAGTGCAGAGCAGACCTCCTAACCCCTACCTGGGACAGCTTTGCCTGTTACTCAGTGCAGCTAGGGATATGGAGGTGAGCGCTACTGCAACTGTAAACACCACAGTGACAACTACCGCACTGCTACAGGAATAACTACTGTTATATCAGCCGTATAACACACAACAACCGCAGTTCCAACTTGTCATAGAATCGCAGCACCTACGCTGAAAACAACAACGTCAACCAGTGTCGTTATCTGTATAACAACTGCAGCAGAGCAACTAACTACAGCATAGTACAGTTTGCAGTGCCATAGTAATACCTACAGCAGCAACATCAACAGCCACGACAATAGCAGGCCGGTAGCCTAGCGGTTAAGCGCGTTGGGCCAGTAAACGAAAGTTTGCTGGTTGGAATACCCAAGGCGTCAAGGCGAAAGTCTGTCTATGTGCCCTTAAACAAGGCACTTTAACCCTAGTTGCGCCTGTCCGTCGCTCTGGGTAAGAGTGTCTACTAAACGACAAAAATGTCGAAATGAAATGTAAACAACTGTAGTGGTAAGAAGTGGCAGAAGGAGCTTTTACAAGTACAACAAGTAGCAGGGAACGACTAGCGAGCACAACGCTGCTGTGCTCTTTGTCTTTTTCCATCCGGGAGAACAGAAAAGTAATGAGAACCAGACTGTTAGGGGTCGGCTAGGAAAGCCAAGCTCTATGCGTCCCAAATTGCACTCTGTTCCCTTCATAGTGCAACAATTTGACCAGGGCCCATAGGGTTTCCCCATAGGGTTCTGGTCAAAAGTAGTGCACTATGTAGCACGGCTAAAGCGCCATCCTCTGCACTGATTGAATGGGAATTCACCTGGGAAGACGGCAGGGAACGAGAGAGGGAAAGAGTGAGAAAGAAACGCTTTGGACGCACTCAAATCTCACTCCTTCTAGCTTCATTATGCTGATACCAAAAGTCATAGGTTTCATACCAAATGGCACCCTACTACCTTTACAGAGCACTACTTCTGACCAGGACCCTGGGTGCCAGAATACAACGACGAACAAAGTAAAACATGCCACCAGGATTGTGTGCATATGGGGATCTCTTCGACGCCGTACGCATGAGCATTTATTTGCTTAGCATAGCCGTTGATGCATGTCGGCTTATATACTGTATTACAATATTCCCCATTTGATCCATTTAAACAGCTGGCTGTGGTCCCCAGGCCAGTTAGGATAAGTGCCACCAGCTTTCAGTACAGACGAAATGAGCCACACACACACACACAAATAGTGGTGAAAGTACCCAGTTGTCATACTTGAATATAGATACCTTAATACAAAGTTACTCAATTAAAAGTGAAAGTCACCCAGCAAAAGTCTAAAGTGTTGTATCCAGGCTGTATCACAACCGGCCGCGATTGGCCGGAATCCCATAAGGCGGCGCACAATTGGCCCAGTGTCGTCCGGGTTTGGCAGTCACTGTAAATAAGAATTTGTTCTTATCCGACTTGCGTAGTTAAATAAAGGTGAAATAAAATACATTTGCTTCTAAATATACTTCAGTATCCAAAGTAAATGGAACTGCTAAAATATACATTCAAAAGTAAAAGTAAAAGTATAAATAATTTCAAATCCCTGATAATACGCAAAGCAGACGGCAGCATTATCTTGTTTTGTACATTTACAGTTAGCGAGGGGCACACAGACACTAAGACATAATTTACAAAGGATGCATGTGTGTTTAGTGAGTCCGCCAGGTCAGAGGCAGTAGTGATGACTATGTGTTCTCTTGATAAGTGTATGAATTGGACACTTTTCCTGTCCTGCAAAGTATTCAAAATGTAACGAGTACTTTTGGGTGTCAGGGAAAATGTATGCAGTAAAAAGTACATTATTTTCTTTAGGAATGTAGTGAAAGTAAAAGTTGTCAAACATAAATAGTAAAGTAAAGCACAGATACCTAAAAAACTACTTAAATAGTACTTTAACGTATTTCTACTTAAGTACTTTACACCACTGCACACACACAAACACACACACACACAAACACACACACACACACACACACACACACACTATCCTGGCTAAAGTACAGACCATGTCCTCCTCCACACACCTTGAGAGCCCCACGCACTGTATGAAACTCCTGCCCTAAAAACGCCCACATAACCACCATACAAACCACTGCACAACCTCCACACAACGCCCACACAACACCCCGAGCCTGGATAAGATCCCAGCAGCACTGAACACTTTTCCTCATGGTTCTTCTCTTTTTGTCTCTTACAAATATTATTCTCTCTTGCTCTTCCTCCTCCTCCTCTATCCCCCCCTTCTCTTATTCTTTTTACAGATCCTCGTTGAGCTTTTTGGCAAGAGTTACACACGCATAAGGGCCAGAGTTACACACCCACACACACACACACACACACACACACACACACACACACACACACACACACACATATATATATACATACACACATACACCGCTAGCATGGAGCCACAGAGACAGAGTAGAAAAGGCACAAAACCCTCTGACTCTCAACATAATATCAGTTTACAGAAGTGTGACAGCATTATTCACCTCTCTCTATTGTTCCCTCTGCCTTTTAAGTCAGCGGATCCTTTCTCTACTTATTGTTTATTGTTGCCTGGGCATAGGGGGACGTTTATCAGCGTGGCACCTCCCTGAGTCTGTCAGCTGGAAGTGGCATTGGCACCGGGTCAGGGGGAGGGGGCTGGTTTTTGACGGGCACACATCGCTTCACACAGACCAAAGCCCAGTTGAACAATCTCTCCTTCTCTTCTTGTCCATCTGCAATACATTCGTTTTGGTCATTAACTCACTAAATGTTAGTTCTATAGCTTCTGTGACATGTTCTGCTGTCCCAACATGTACATAAGAAAACACTTTTGGGAGACACAGTCACACACACACACACATCTCAGCTGGGCTGCAGTATGTCTGTGCTGATATGCCAACTCATGTTCATCCAGTGTGCCAATGCTGTTGGCACTGCCGAAACTGCCCTGCCTGCCATCACTATACCACCCTGCCACACAAGCAACCTGTGGTTCAGCACAGGCTGGCATCACCACCATTGATGCCAGTGTGTGTGCCGGAGAGACCGGCACACACACACACACACACACACACACACACACACACGGTCACTGGTTGGGGCCTTGGCCTGGGTGTCTTAGCTACAGGGGCTGTGAGCGAGGTCTGTTCACATCGTCCAATCAGCAGAGTCTGCTTTAGCCTCTGCCCTATCAGAACACTTCCCCTCCCTGTCTAATCAGCAGTCGGTATAATGTGCGATTCATACAGAGAGGAGTGGTACGTGAGCATAACCAACAATGAGCAGTAGGGCTAAACCTGTGTGTATGTGAGTGTGTGTGTGTGTTTCAGCTATATATATATATATGTGTGTGTGTGTCCCTCTCTGAGTGTGTGCTCTGTGCTGGTGCTGAGCTGCTAGTGTATTCAGTATGCATAGAGCAGGGGGCGTACAGTAATGGCAGCAGCAGCAACAGCAGCATACTCCGGCCTCCTACTGCACTCAGGAATGCAGCAAGTCCCTCCTGAAACCCTAAGAACTCTGAAGAGAGAACTCACTCATCAACGGGCTTGCATCCCAAATGGCAATCTATTCCCTACATAGACAAAGCAGAACAGTCCTAAGTCTGATATGGATTCCCCCATCCCCTAGAAAGCATCTTTAGATTGTGGTAACTTTTGAAGTAGGGGTATTTGTAAAACCGGTGTAGGGGCTGTGTGTGTGTGTGTCTGTCTGTCTGTCTGTGAGAGAGAGAGAGACCCAAAATGTAGGAAAGCTTTGACTATGTACAGACTCAGTGAGCATAGCCTTGCTATGAATTTGTTAACTGATTTACCTAGTTAAATAAAGGTTGAATAAAATTAAAATACACACTGCCCACAAAATGCAGTGGAAATTGAGCTGCATTTCCTAACCTCCTGCCAAATGTATGACCATATTAGAGACACATATTTCCCTCGGATTACACAGACGAAAACAAATCCAATTTTGATAAACTCCCATATCTATTGGGTGAAATACCACAGTGTGCCATCACAGCAGCAAGATGTGTGACCTGTTGCCACAAGAAGACGGCAACCAGTGAAGAACAAACACCATTGTAAACCCCTCCTTCTCCCTCTGCATCTCAGTCAAAACAGCCATGGCCAAGGACATTTCACCCCTCTACTCTCCCCCCATCCCCTCTCTACCCATTGGGTTTAGTCCTGTGCCATCAGAGAGTTAATCCCCTAAAGCTGACACACACACAGCGCGGAGCGGGGATTACAGTGCCTAGCTACGGGATATTGAGAGGTACACACACACTAACAGAGCCACCTAGACTCATGTGGTCAGGGCAGACACACAGCTGAGATCACTGTGCATGGCCCCCCCCCCCCCAGTGAGATCACACAGAGTTCAAACACTGGGGCGATTCAGCCATGAAAAGAAAAAAGGAAAACACTGTCACTTCTGAGTTCTGACCAGCTCCAGTTCTCTCTGCTGCCTCTTCTCTCCTCGCCTTTATTTCTCTCTTTCACTCTCTTTCCTCAATGAGGCATTCAGGGGGAGACGCATCCACACCGTACATGGTTCCAAACATGTCAAAGTGAGTCTGCAGTTCAGTCAAAGGGCCATTCATTCACCATAATCCCCATCTCTATTCTTTCAATGGTGTACATAAACTGTTGACAGTGACATAAGCAATAGCCACCCGCTAAAGTTCTATAGAGGATTTGAGGTCAGAAAAGCTGGTTGCGAGGCTTAGGAATTCTCCCACTGTTGCACTGTTACCTCATTCCCACCGTAGGGCCGACCCGAACCTTACCGTGCGGGCTCGGATATTTCTTCTCACGTCGTTATTTCAAGCGCGGTTCCAACAACTATGGTGGATGGGTAACCCGGCCAGCCCCAGTGCAGCTCAACTTGACTCCGCACTGTTTTGGCTAAGTAGTGTGAAAAGGGTCAAAAGGGATGATGTTTATTCCGTATCCGTCATGTAGTGTAATCACACCTTGCGTTTTACATGACCTGTCCAGGAGAAATCTACGAGCTCTAGTTTTAACCCTACCCAGGTTGCTGTATTGTACGTGTCATATTTTCGAGGAGGTCAATATTTGGAGGCTGTGGCATCGGTCTGGGAGTAGCAGTCAGTAGGAGGGGGAAACAGGGGAGAGACAGAGAAATTAGACAGAAGTAAAGAAACAGGGAGTAAGACCGAGCAAACTTGTTTGTTGAACACACAGACCATCTCACGCGCTTCATTCGAAAACTAAATCCACACAACGCTCTCTGACATCCTGTTGACGTGAGATGTACTGTCAAAAGTGGGTATATGTGTTACATCAGCCCTATAGCACAGGAACCAACCACCTACCCCTTTGGCCAAGGTGATATTATGTCTGCGTCCCAAAATGGCACCCTATTCCCTATATAGTGTGTTACTTTTGATAACAGTGAAACCATGTACGGCACAGAGTGTGTGTGTGTGTGTGTCGCAAAAGCAGTGCACGAAATATGAAATAGGGGGTCATTTAGGATGTAGACTTTGTGTAAGTGGATGAACATTGTAAGAAAGACCTGTAAAGTACCCGTGCAGAGCCTTGCCCCCTGATTGAAGCTAAAGACAAGCCATCAGGGTTATGTTCATTAAGCACCAAATGAAAGAAGCAAGGAGGGACTAACTGAACTTGTTGAATGAGAAACCCTTGTTTTCGATTACCGCTACAAAACGCTTTGTTAGGGTGAGCACCAATGAATACGACCCAGGCTGGATGGTATGGTAGAATGGTTGTGATATTAATGGCATTGGTTTCCACAGTCCCAGTGAGCCTGTATAGCTGTGTAGGTAATGGTCTGGTTTCTCCCTCACAAAGCTGGGACACAGCTGCTCTATCCATCACTGCACAAACAGACAGACAGACAGGACAGGCAGAGAGGCAGACAGACAAACAGACATGTATGTGGGAAGGTAGGTAGGCGGACAGGCCACCACCACACATAGACCTAGAGCAGACAGATCTGCATGGACCACCAACACACATAGACCTGGAGCAGACAGATCTGCATGGACCACCAACACACATAGACCTAGAGGAGACAGATCTGCATGGACCACCACCACACATAGACCTGGAGCAGACAGATCTGCATGGACCACCAACACACATAGACCTAGAGGAGACAGATCTGCATGGACCACCACCACACATAGACCTAGAGGAGACAGATCTGCATGGACCACCACCACACATAGACCTGGAGCAAACAGATCTGCATGGACCACCACACATAGACCTAGAGCAGACAGATCTGCGTGGACCACCACCACACATAGACCTAGAGCAGACAGATCTGCATGGACCACCACCACACATAGACCTAGAGCAGACAGATCTGCATGGACCACCACACATAGACCTAGAGCAGACAGATCTGCATGGACCACCACCACACATAGACCTAGAGCAGACAGATCTGCATGGACCACCACACATAGACCTAGAGCAGACAGATCTGCGTGGACCACCACCACACATAGACTTAGAGCAGATAGATCTGCATGGACCACCACTGCCAGTACAGACAGACAGACACTGATTGAAGAGCCCTTTGGGGCTTTGGTTCATAATAACCCATTGGTCAGTTTTACATGGTGGTTGGCAGGCATTGGTCCCTCCCCTAATTACTTTGGGTGGGATTGAGTCACGCTGTTGGTCTGGCTTATAAACTTGTTTGGGTTCCCCTCTCTAAAAACACAGTTTATGTAAGGAAATGGCAGTGCTGGCATGCAATATGCAACAACAGGCCTCATTCATATTGCGGATCAATCGGGGACTAAGAGGAATAGTGGAATAGCTACTTTCTTCCATGTGTTACGATCTAGTAGTTCTACAGATGCTAACTTTAATTGGCAGAGTGCTTGATTTGTCGAACTCGGAAGGCAGGAATTCCTGGAAAATGGGAAACGGAATGACTGCTGGGCTGCTGGGCCTCTGAGTAGACGGCACTGAAGCTTGGCCTTGCATGTGCAGGCAGACAGAGGCAGACACACACTTACACACAGACAAACACACACATGTACACACACTAGAGACAATGGTGTGGTGTATCAGCAGAATGAGCCAGAAGCATGATCCAGTACAGAATGTTGATGTGGCCCAGAGAGATTAGAGAGTCACATAGGGAAGCACAGCCGCGAGCTGCCCAGTGACACGAGCCTACCAGACGAGCTAAATCACTTCTATGCTTGCTTTGAGGCAAGCAACACTGAGGCATGCATGAGAGCATCAGCTGTTCCGGACAACTGTGGGATCACGCTCTCCGTAGCCGATGTGAGACCTTTAAAAAGGTCAATATACACAAGGCTGCGGGGCCAGACGGATTACTAGGACGTGTGCTCCGGGCATGTGCTGACCAACTGGCAGGTGTCTTCACTGACATTTTCAACATGTCCCCGATTGAGTCTGTAATACCAACATGCTTCAAGCAGACCACCATAGTCCCTGTGCCCAAGAACACAAAGGCAACCTGCCTAAATGACTACAAACCCGTAGCACTCACGTCCGTAGCCATGAAGTGCTTTGAAAGGCTGGTAATGGCTCACATCAACACCATTATCCCAGAAACCCTATACCCACTCCAATTTGCATACCGCCCAAAACAGATCCACAGATGATGCAATCTATATTGCACTAAACACTGCCCTTTCCCACCTGGACAAACGGAACATCTATGTGAGAATGCTGTTCATTGACTACAGCTCAGCATTCAACACCATAGTACCCTCAAAGCTCATCACCATGCTAAGGAACCTGGGACTAAACACCTCCCTCTGCAACTGGATCCTGGACATCCTGACAGGCTGCCCCCAGGTGGTGAGGGTAGGTAGCAACACATCTGCCACGCTGATCCTCAACACTGGAGCTCCCCAGGGGTGCGTGCTCAGTCCCCTGCTGTACTCCCTGTTCACCCACGACTGCATGGACAGGCACGACTCCAACACCATCATTAAGTTTGCTGACGACACAACAGTGGTAGGCCTGATCACCGACAACGACGAGACAGCCTATAGGGCGGAGGTCAGAGACCTGGCCGGGTGGTGCCAGAATAACAATCTATCCCTCAACGTAACCAAGACAAAGGAGATGATTGTGGACTACAGGAAAAGGAGCACCGAGCACGTCCCCATTCTCATCGAC